>NW_027526361.1:26460365-26488052 GCF_048455015.1 Haemaphysalis longicornis
TAATTAGGATAATTGCGTAAACGTAGACGATTGGTGGCTTTAGAATAGATAGGGAAGAGTTGAAAAAAAAAGAATGGTTAAAGATAAGACTTGGCGGGGAGGCTGGCTGAAAGCTTACTTTTCCGCATGAACGCGTTTGTGCGGGAAAGCTTTCTGTCGGGCTGCGGATTTTTAAAGGAAAAGAAATAACTGAAGGGCACGGAGCGATTGTGAAAGTAACACCGAGATTTCCGAAAAATTTACAGCAACTGTCGTTTCTGACATCCTTGAAAATTCATGCTTCTTGCTTCTTCTTGCTGGAAGTCTTCTTGCTGGAACACATGTAAAGCTAGGAAGGGGAGCTTGCGGATTGGCAAGTCGTTTATTGCCCGAACCCTCGGAGTCTTATTTATGAAAAATTGTACCAAGTGTCGTTTTTATTTATTTCAAATATATTTCCAAAGGGAGTGTAGAATTTTGTCTTTTGAGTGGCTGTCACCTGTTGTAGTCTCCAGCATGCGCTGCCTGTCAGCTTGCGTAATGCTTGAAAGAGAACACTTTTGTGTAAGGTGTTTCAGAGAGAGAGAGAGAGAGAGAGAGAGAGAGAGAGAGAGAGAGAGAGAGAGAGAGAGAGAGAGAGAGAGAGAGAGAGAGAGAGAGAGAGAGAGAGAGAGAGATAAACTTTATTAACCAAACAAATCGCTTCTTAAGCTGGCCGGTAACCTTGGCTGCTCTTTGGCCGTGACGCTCCACTGGATCATCAGGTCCGAGCTGCCCAGCACCTTAACTCAGTGCTCGCCTTCTGGTATCTGAAGGAATAGGTGTCTGGGTTATTTCCACATGGCTTGTTCTAGGGTTTCTGCTTCTCCGCACACGGGCAGCTCGAAGGGGGGGGGGGTAAATTTTGTTGTAGTTTAAGTGCAGTCTATATCTGCATCTGTATATATCTACATCTATATATACAGCAGACACAATCTCTCCAATGTTATTCACAGCACGTTTACAAAAGGTATTCAGAACATTGGATTGGGAACAGGTGGGCGTAAGGGTTATTGGGAATACCTCAGTAATCTCACATTTGGTGATGACGGTGCCTTTCCAAGTAATTCGGGGACGAATTGCGATGCATGATTGCCGCACTGTACAAGCAGAGTGAATCGCGGGCCTCCAAATTAATATGCAGAAAACTAAAGTAATTAATGCTCTGTAGCCCCAGGAGAGCACAGCAGTTTGAGATAAGTGGCGAGACAGTGGAAGTGGTCAGCGAAGATATCTACTTAGGCCAAGTAGTGACCCCGGATCCCAATAATTAAGGCTGACCTAACTAGAAGGATAAGAAGGGGGTGGAGTGCATTCGGCAGGCATTCTCAGATCATGAGTGGCAGCCTACCGCTGTCACTGAAGAGGAAAGTGTATAGCAGCTACATCTTACCGGTACTCACCCACAGGGCAGAAAATTTGGAGGCTCACTCAAAGGGTTCAATTTAAATCTTAAATTTTAAATTTAAATTTTAAATTTAAAACTCAGTGAGCAATGAGACAGAAGATGATAGGTGTAACATTAAGGGAGGAGAAGATCGGTGTGGTTCAGGGAACAAACGCGTGTTAAGGGCATATTAGTAGAAATGGGCGTGGGCAGGGCATGTAATGCGAAGGCAAGATAACGGCTGGTCAATAATGGTGACAGAGTGGATCCCTAGAGAAGGCAAGCGTGGCAGGGAGCAGCAGAAAGTTAGGTGGGCAGATGAGACCAAGAAGTTGGCGGGGATACATGGGCCGTGGTTAGCACAGGATCTGGATTATTGGAGATCTATGGGAGAGGCCTTTGCCCTGTAGTGGGCGTAGATCGGTTGTTGTTGTTGTTGTTGTTGATGATGATGATGATGATGATGATGATGATGGTGGTGGTGGTGGTGATATCTGCTTGACAGCGTATTGGTTTGTACTAGGGGTGGGCGATTGGTCGATTAACTTTCCGATTAATCGATTAATGCTTTAATCTCGATTATTTTTTTTAATCGGTTAATCGGTTGAAGTGTAGTGTGCCACGGGAGAAAGGCCGGCCGTCTTCAACCCTGCGTGCGACTTGGCGTTTTTTTTTGCGTTTTTTGCGTTCCATGTACCAGCCTTCTCCTTTCCATTAGCGGCCGCCACCCTGAACTGCCACGTTGCTTTTGTCCGGGGGCGGTATTCCCGTGTTTTGTCCCTTTTGTGTCCCTTTCAAAAGTGTCCCTTTTGAGCGAGCCCTGATTGGCTAAAAGCGAACACCCGGATGTGACGCCTTACAAGCACGGCGGAGCTATGAGCCGTGGCTACTAGGAGCAGACGATTTGGAGCAGACGATTTTTCGTCGCCTTGTTGTTGGTTCGCTCGTGGAACAAAAAACACATAAAAGATACTCTGATACGATTTCACTCCTTTAAAATGCGTTTGCAAGAACAGTTACGGTATTTGAATCAAAGGCCCACTGCTTAACCGGAAGTTCGTCACGATGAAAGGGACGCAAAAGGGACGTTTTAAGTGACGTTTTAAGAGACCCCCGGCCTGGAGCAGTGGAACACGGTAAATTTAAAATTTTTCAAGCAAACCTTTGGCGTCTTTACCTTGGGAGGAGCGCGACGCAAGAGGAACAAAATGAGAGGTGAGAGGGAAAGCGAAGGGAGGCATTTACTTGGCAAATGTCGACAAAGATGATCGTCTTTTGTCGACATTTGCAACGGAAGGAGCAGAAACGCGGCCATTTTTTTATCCTGGGCTTTTTTCTAGGATTTTATCCTGGTTAAGCTCGCATGCACGTGGTGAGTCACATGGTCAGGTGACTACCCAGCTACAGAGAGCGCATGCGCCAAGCCGGCAGCCTCGGCGGCGGCGGCGGCGGCTAGCGAACGCGGACGTCGGTAAAGCTTGACATGGCAAGTCACGTGGTGCGTTGCCAAGGGTACGGCGCAGCTGCGGTCAAATGAAGGCCGAATTCCCCGCGACGGTTAAACAGCTCGACGAGATTAGTGAAGCGTTACTTTAATATCTAGTCCTCCCCAGACGGTGTCCCCAGTAGCCAAGCTGTAGCTTCTGCGCTTAGCCTTCGACATCAGAAGACGCTTAGAAAACCACGCCATGTAAGGTTATATATGCTTTGCTACTTTTGTCCAGCGGTTTCGCGGCGGATCCGCAATTTCCCCTTTCGACTGGAGACACACCCCCAGCAACACACCCCTCGAGGCGCATCGTGTGATCCACTGGGCCCGCTTTCGGTGCTGCGCACAAGGCCCCGTTTTCAGTCGTTCTGATCAGCACGAGCGGCGGCAGCCGCCGCGGATGCGGCCGATCAGCTGATCGGCAGCCGACCACCGCCGCAGCTGTAAATTCTGCCACGAACCAGGAACTCTGGCACACATATTATTCGACTGCACAAAAAACTCGGACCTTCCGCCTCTGAACCCGTCCCCTTCCCCTGAGCAGTGGGAGATACTGCTGTCCAGCTGTCGACCTGAGGACCAGCTACTGCTTGTGACCAGGGCTACGGCAGCCTGGACAGCACATGGGCTCCTGGACTGAGGAACCACTCTCGCATTATTGCGTAATAAAGTTGTCTCTCTCTCTCTCTCCCATGCATGCACCGCTGGGTCGCCTCGAGCTACGTGACTAGTCTCGGGCTCTGCGAAGAGGAACGGCGCGTTCCCCGCGTTCGCCAGGCCTCCTTCTGCGAGCGTCGAACGAGACCGAATGGCTTTTAACCGTGGTCGGCAATACAGCAACATCAAAGGTTAACCAAGCGAAACCAAGACTCAACCAGACTAAGCCAAGCTTTTGCTTTGCAAGTCCAAGGTTAACTGAGCTAAGCCGCAGCCATTTCTTACTTTTAAGTGCGATGCACTTCTTAAGCGACCCTGAACCTGCGTTCACCGGCGATGTCCGCATCACATACCCACGTGGGGGATTGGCCAGGAATCTCCTCTTCTTCCTTGGCAACGGGGGGAGATGGGCGCGCGCTGCCTGGCCGCTGACATGGCACATACCCACGTGGGGGATTGGCCAGGAATCGGTCGTGAGAAGGGCTAATGCACCCGCTTAAATGCATCTTTCTTTCTTTGTAGTTGTGTGTGTGTGTGTGATCTCTCTTTCGCGAACATTACCGAACCGCGCAAATTCAACTCGTGCATTCGCACTTTCACATTCTTCCCCTCGGGGAAATGTGGGGAATTTTTTCAAAGGGGACAGTTACGAGAATACCGCCCCTGATCGTCGCTGTCAGTTTAAACGATCTATTGGAGTCGCGTCCGCTGGCAAAGGGAGAACTCCGCGCTGTTCCCGCCACGCAGCTCTGAGCAGAAAATGCTCTTTGGGGGGTTCGTTTAACCGAAACAACATGCTTCCGCATCGCGGAACCCCCCAGCAGAAGCGATCGGTGGCTGCTGTTTGAAGAATTTACACTCTCAAAGTCATTAAGCAGATTGTACAGCACCATTGTACGCTGGCCAGCGAACCCTGCGTCCCAAGATGTTTTCCCTAAAAGACCGTCTGTCTCGTGTGCCACCGTCCTCACCTTTTTTGCGCTAAGCCTCCCATTCGACAGAGATCGCCGCGAACATGTGTGGGAATGGCTTTCTCATCTGGAAGTTAAGTCGTCCACCACGCCCACTGAAAATACTCCCAGCAAAAAGCGAAAGTACCATTTTGCGGCGGAAAATTAAGAACAAAGCACACCTGCCGCTTTAAGGCAGAAATAGCCGACGACGATCGGGATCCCTTGCAATGGTGGAGGGTGCAGAGTTCCCTCCTTCCAAAACCAGCACCCGTTGTAAAAATGCTGCTGTGTGTCCCGGTAACCTCAACGCCATGCGAGCGTGTGTTCAGCACAGCCGGGATGACTGTCAACAAGAAAAGAAACTTTCTACTGCCTGAAAATGTTAACGAGCTTGTTTGCCTCCGCAGCAGGCTAAATTATCATTATTGTATAAAACGATTTGTACAAACTAATAGCAACAGCGTGAAAATAAAAACAACCATAAGGAAAAACTGAACATTCTTTGTGTTTTAAGGGTTATTCACATAATGAACACATCCGATTAATCGATTAATTAACCAATTAAAGAGATCTGATTAATCTGATTAAAATTTTTGACCGACGCCCAGCCCTAGTTTGTACGAGTCACGATAGCCTTGGATAGCGCCGGGTCGGCTGGTAGTATTTGTCGGTGGAAGAGGCGGTAGTGCGCCGTAATCTCTTGGCACGTTAGGGAACTGTCTACCGCTGATAAGGCTCCGTGGAAAGGGTCTGGGCTAGGCCCGGCTTGTACGGTGCACGAGATCTCGAGCTGACCTATTTGCTGCCTCGTTTCCTCCCAAGCCTGTATTGGCTCGAGCCCATTAAAACCCTGCCGGGGCATCGGGTGAATTTTGACTGAGAATTTTGGGTGCCTGGGGCGAAATCATGCCTCTGGAGAAATTTCGAACGGCCGTTTTCGAATCTGAGATTATAATTTATGGGGGGGGGGGGGTCGGATTGTGAGAAATGGCTAGGGCGACTGCCGTCTCTCCCCCCACTGCCTGCCGGTAAGGGCGTATCGTTAGCGGTTTGACTGGAAGGGGGGCGGGGGTATCTGGCTTGTTAATCATGGCTCAAGGTGGCTTGCACTGGCGTCAGTATAGCTGTCATGTTTTTGTGCACAGTGAAAGGCTGCACATTTATCTTATGCTCTTATCTCTGGGAGCGCTAAAAAGCTAGAAGTGAATAACAAGAAAGGACTGTGATTATGTCACGCGCAAGCTATGTACTACGTAGGCATTGTGTGTCAACGAAATATATTGTCTGACCTGTCAATGCTAACGACATCGGAGAGGGAAAAAACTGACCCGTTCTAGGCGCGCAAGCACGCATCATTCGGTTCATTCGCGTCCAAACAGGTCTAGCTTGTTCTTTTTAACACGTGCGCATTAGGCTGTTTTTTTTAACACGAAAGTGTTTTATTCCTGGATACATTAAGATGTGATTGACGTCATATCCGCCACGGAAATGACGCCGATACAACGAAGCAAGCGGCCTGTAAAGGGTGCACTCCTGCACACAGCGTCTTCTTGCGGTGAAGCAACCTTTAGTACGTTATACTTAGGGTTGTTCGTTTTCGGTTTTATATTTTAACACGAAAGTGTTTTATGCCGGAATGCACGAAGATTTCACTGACGTCATATCCGTCACAGAAATGACGCCAGTACACCTTTGCCGAATTGATTCACCAGCAGGACGTCTCTCGCCAAGCACACCCACAAGACAGCTGCAGATTTCACTGCACATTTCACTTTAGCGTTTTACCGATTCCTATGACCGAGGAATCAACCACAGTTTTTTTTATCTGCACCTATCGCCCTCTCTCCCTACTAGCGCGGCTCCTCTTTCTTTTCTCGGGCCATTTCTTATCGTGGTGGCCGTGAACACGATCGCAAGCGCAAGCGCGCCGAGCCACGCACCAGCCCTACACCGCGCTTCTAGACTGCGTAGGCGCGGTGCATGCCGACAGCACCCCCCCTCTTTCTTCTCCGTGTGCTGCCGTTTGCTCTTTCGGAGGCTTCAGAGTTCGCGCGCAGACTTTTTGTTTGACCCTCTTACTGCTTAGCAACACAATAAAAGGAGGGGCGGAGAGCACGTATAAAAAGCATATAAAGCAATAATCATAGCATGAAAGCATATATGTGCCATCAAAGTTTGCGACATATTTAAAGAGCTAATACAGCGGAAAACCATCGATTAGGTGAAAAATCCCGCTCTTCGACTGTGTAAGTATTTTGCGGATCCTCTTAAGCAGAAAACTTGTTTGTATGTGAACCTGTTTCAATTCTATCGATTTTTTGCCCATGATGGGCTCACGGCGGAATCCTGTAGAATACTGCTGCATATTATCTATTAAAATGAGCGCTCAAATGGACAATGATTAACCGAAACACATTCCGAACTCGCAATTGGTCAACGGAGCGCTCATTGGCAAGAAATTATTTCGAATATCGCAGAGGTGCTTGCCAGCACTCTGAGAGAGCTCAGAGAAAAATTATAACGCTAAAGGGACAGCGAAGTAAATTTCTCGAACTATTTTTCTGTCTGTATTGTGTTGTAGAACGCATGTCAGGAGAGAGAGAGACGGCACCAGGCATCTTGCTGAGGCGGGTGCTTGATTTATTTCCTGCGCGTGGCTCGGCCTCCTCTTAAAACAATGCGCGGCGGATGATGATGATGATGACGATGGTGGTGGTCGTGAAGCACCGGCGATTCTGGCGCTGCCATGGGGATGATGGTGACGACGACGATGATGATACTACAATGTTGTTGAACTCATACAGTGTTTGAGCTCGTTGAGCCAAAACCTCACTCAATAGATACGTCATAAAGAGGGAAAGGAGAGAGAGGGCTGAGGGCACTTAACGATTGTGTCCCGAACTGCCGCACTGACGTCATACGGGTTCGCCTCATCTCATTTCTCAAAATATTCACGCTGATTTACCCTATCCTTATTATCGACATTGTGATTGTTGACGCGGAGATAATATGAAGTTAAAGCCACCGCAGTTTTGTTAACTTGCGTCCCTCTACAAATGTCACGTCACAGACAACGTCACCAAACTGGAAAAAAGGGTGGGAAAGAGGTTTTTTGATATTGTTGACTAAAGCGCCGAAATTACACTTGGGCCTAAGGCTCGCCGTAGTGAAGGGCCCCGGATCAATTTGGCCACTTGGGTATGTTTAACGTGTTCCGAAAGCGCGACACACGGGATTTTTCGCTTTTCGCCTCCACCAGAAAAGCTGCCACCAGGGCAGGGAATCGCACCCACGTTCTTGGGCTCAGCAGCACAACGCCTCAGCCCCTGCGCTACCGCAGCGGTAGGCGAGGAAGAAGATAACTACCTTGAAACGATCTTTTCGTGCGGAAGAACGGATGTAAATTGGTTGAGAAAACTTGAAACACGATTTAGTCACTTCAGTCTGTGACCATACATTGTGGATAATGTTGCAATTCAGTTCAGAGCGCCTTGAATGCAGCATCAATATTCCCTGTTGCGAAATATCCATGTATTATAAAACAAGTAGTCACCCAATTTCCCGTTAAATTAATATACAAACCTGTTTTCTGTAATTTCCGGCAGAACCGGTGCCTGTCAGGTTCAGCGCCTGTAACTCGGAGAAAAATCCTTTCTTGAGCCTTGCGGCATCAAACTCGCTTGGGGTTAACGCCCTCCGTCCGCTGGTTGAATTCAGTATTTTCCCGGAGGTAACGATAACCGGCATATAAAGCAAAGAATTTGGGACTTCTAGACTTAAGAACATTACGGATTTAATACGAACACTTAATACGAACGAGCACTTAATTTGATACGAACACGCATACCACACAGCCGACTCACGAGCAGAGACCAGAAAGACCGCGCTTCTGAGTTGAAGAGCAGACGAAAAAAAAGAAGGGGGCTGGTTTTCCCCTTATCACCTTTCCGCACTTTGTTCAGTTTATGCCTACGCCAACGTTAATTTATGTTGCGCCTCGTGCTATGCGGCGTTCGCTTGCTCGCCGCAGATCCCAGACATGCCATACCGTATTCATGCGGTAACTAGTATCATGAAAACGCCAAAAAGCTGGATCGTCTTTCGCACTTTATACTAAACTGCGCGTACAGTTTTGGCGTGCCACAAATTGGCGTAGGTAGAAGGAACTACTATAGAGCGCTGCTGGGGAATTCAGCACCAGGTGAATTCTGGAACAGGGAATTGCGTGGAAAAGGCCAGCGTTATCTTCCCGTCCGCAGCGCGTATAAATTAGGTTCTCTGCGGTGCAAACTCCCCGATATGCGAGCTAAGCCGTGTGCAGCCACCCCTTCGCCTCTGAAACATTTATCAGCACTTTATGCCGCACAGTGGCCATGTGTGTGCGAATTCGATTAACATATGCACTTGCTCTGCTTCGCCGGAAACAGGTGGCTTCATTGGGGATAAGGTGAAGGCTCTTCGGGAGAAGATGCCCGGATGAAGGAGGGCTCACTCTCCTGCTCCAAGCAACTGGGCTCGGAAAATATCGAGCTTCACACTCGCAGAAAGAGGCAACTGAACTTCTTACCTGGAATAGTGGTGCTATGGAATAAAATACACGGAAGAGTGCGCTTTCGTGTCGTTTTATTTTGTATACGCCTGACAAGGCGGTGCCTTTGTTTTTTTTAGGGCAACTCCGGCACTGGAGCTGCATTTTTTTACGCTAAAAATAGTATTCTCTTTGGCCATAAAAGCGCCGTCTTCTCCTTTCTTCTCTTTTTGTTTGTTCCCGGCAGGCTATGCTGCTGCTGCGGCCTCTGCGGCCACGCACTTTCTTTCCACGGCAGTCCAGCGACGGTAGCAAAAACGATCGCCACTTAACGTCGGCTACGTCCTAGTGTTTCCTTCACTCGACGTACTTGCTTTGTGTTCCCGCATTGCGGAGTCGCGCTTGGTGCGCGAGGAGCCCGGCTCACCCTGCAGGCCGGGGGTGAGACCACCGCTGATGGAAAGGCTCGGGGGCGAATCCTCCCCTCTTTTTCCTCCCCAGGGCTTGAAGGTGTCGTCCTGGCGCCTGCCACCCCAGGGCCTGAAGACGACGTCTTCTTTCTTTCCACCCCACGGATTGAACGGGTCCTGCCGCTTACCGCCCCACGGGTTGAACGAATCGTCGGCGCCGCGTTTCCCGCCCCAGGGGTTGAAGGGGTCCTGCTTCTTGCCTCCCCAAGGGTTGAATTGGTCGTCGGGGCCGCGCTTGCCGCCCCAGGGATTGAAGAAGCCGTCCTTGTTCGAGCTGTCCTTCTTGCCTCCCCAAGGGTTAAACAGGCGGTCCCTTTTTCCACCCCACGGGTTGAAGCGGTCCTCCCGCTTTCCTCCCCACGGTTTAAACGTTTCCCCCTCACCGTCGACCCTCTTCCCTGCCCACGCAGAGAACTCGTCGGGGGCCCCCTTTCCACCCCAGGCTGGGAAGAGGTGCTCGTCAGTTTCCCTTCCGTCCACCTGGCTGTCCGGGTGGCTACCAGATGATCTCTTGCCTCCCCACGGATTGAAGGAGTTCTGGCTGTCCTGCTGCCTCTTGCCGCCCCAGGAGCCGAAGCGGTCGCCCCTCTTGCCTCCCCAGGGGTTGAAGGTCTGCTCCTTTTGGTCGGCCCTCTTTCCGCCCCAGGGGCTGAATGACTCCGCGCCCCCGGGCCCACGCGCCGACTGAACCGAAGACTTGTGTAGGCGATGCACCTTGTAGGAGCCGTCGGGCGCGAAGCGCTCGCTCATGGGCGAGTCTAGCAGGGCGTCGAACGCGGCGCTCCGCTTGCCGCCCCAGGGGCTGAAGTGTCGCTTGAAGCCCTCGGTACGCATGTGCTGCAGCGTGGCCGGCGAGACGTTCCAGCGGGTGAGCGAGTCCCCGCTGAGGCCGAAAGCCTTGGCGAGCAAGGAACGCTCCTCGTCACTTCCCACCGGGTGCTGGGCCGAGGCTGCGTTGAACCACAGGACACTGCCCGCCAGGAGGACAGGGAGGAGCAGTGGTTGCAGCTGAAAGAAGGCACAGCCAACCATGACGACATCGCAAAGGGACATGTACTCTTACAACGCGTCGCCCCACGACTTTCGAGTATTTTGCGTCGTTAAAGCAGGTACACGGGCGTAGCGTTCTCGTTTAAGGCTCTACACACACAGCTACGTTTTACGTTACATTCGAGCACTAAAATGTTCACATTCTCCAGAACATTCTGTAGGACGATCAAGATTTGCGGTGTTTCCCCTAACTGCATGCACTGCACTCATGCACTGCAGCCTATCATAGGAACTTTAAAAGGTTCCTTTCAAAGCACCAGGAAAACGTTTTTATGACTTTATGAATATAAATAACTAGCATCACTATTAAGAAATATTTCAGCTGTAGTGTTTTATATTATAATTTATTGTGCGTAGTGGACGATCCCGTTGTTTACCCTCAGCGATGTACGTCCCTCTGAGCAAGCCTACCTAGAAACAAAAACACTATCAGAAAATAAAAACTCACACGGCACGTAAGCACATCTAGGGAAATGTGAATTTGAAAGCATTAAGATCCTGCAACACTTTTTGAACTTCTTTTTTTTTCAAAATCTGAAATGCTTTCCGAACGTAGCCAACACGCGCATCCAGTATGCTGTCACAATCTAAATACTTCTGCTCTACACCCATCAGATAACTGAAAACTTGCTCAAAGTGGTTTCACGGCTATTGGCGGCTTTCTTTCAATTTCAGCAGTAGTCGTGTTGTATAGCTACGAAAGCAAAGCAAAAATTGTAAGATGTACCGGCGGCGACGAGCAGATCTCGCAGTGCCGCTGTGTGCTACTGCTTTCGCCTCTGTGTGCTACTGCCGTGTGGGATATCTACTGCTTTCGCAGTGTCTTCAGGTATAAATAAAAGAGTGAAAGCGTACATCGGGAGAGCTGGAGGGTTTTCTTTAATACTCCTTGAACTCCGCTGGACGTTCCATGTCCCGCAGACAGCCCTGGGTCATTGAAAAGTACTCTAAGAAGTCACAGTGGGACGTCTTCACCGCAGTGTTCCA
Organism: Haemaphysalis longicornis; assembly: GCF_048455015.1. Taxonomy (NCBI): domain Eukaryota; kingdom Metazoa; phylum Arthropoda; class Arachnida; order Ixodida; family Ixodidae; genus Haemaphysalis; species Haemaphysalis longicornis. The sequence goes on from NW_027526361.1 coordinate 26,471,905, forward strand.
GAATAGTGATAGATTGATTGATTGATTGATTGATTGATTGTGGGGTTTAACGCGCCGACGCAACGCAGGCGATGAGGCGCGCCGTAGTGGAGGGCTCCGGATTAATTTTGACCACCTGGGGATTTTTATCGTGCGCCGAAATCTCGTACACACAGGCGTTTTTGCTTTTCGCCTCCATCAGAAAAGCGGCCGCCGCGGCCGGGAATCGAACCCGTGACCTCGTTCTCAGCAGCGCAACGAATGTTCCAGAATAACCAATTGAAGTGGCCTACTGTGCAGATTAGACGAATGACGTGGCCGAGCATCAATTTGAGTGAAAAAGGGCATTTGCGCAGGGACACTGCGCGATGAAAAACGCCATTCACACCTTGCGTGCTGTCCCTGCCCACATGCACTTTCTTTAACCGCGTAGCTGTTCTCTGTTGAGGCTTTCATGGGACGAGACGTGGTAATGCGGGCACAGCGATTTAGAGGGGGGATAGCCTAGCGAGAGTGAGAGCAAGCGCCAAGCACACGTGCAGTGCAGTGGGGGGAGGGAGAGCAAGCGCCAAACAGGTTCAGCGTAGTGGGGAGATTGGGTGAGGACGCCAAGCGCAGGTGGGCGGATTCAAGGGTAGGAGGAGAGCAGTTGGTCACTTGGAGTGCGCGTTTGCAACGAGTGGTTCGGAGGAGTGCGGATATATAGGCGAGTGCACTTGGTGGTCGTTTTTGGAATGTTAGGAAACGGAAAATGGTCATTTCTCGAATGTTCGGAAAATCTCGCGCTCGCCGGAAGAAGCCTACCTTCGGGAGCGCCGGGGGGAGGTCGGCGCGCGATACGGGGACGGCGTCGTCGAGATGATCCAGAAGACCACGCGAGGGATACTGAAGCCATGCGCAAGCGGACGGATGACCGCTCAGCCCGTTTCAGCTTGTGCAAATGCTTGCTTTGAGAAGTTCTATGAAACATAGCTTGCGATCAGCGAACGTCAGGCAGTTTCGTTGTTCCCATCAACGTTCGCGGCGCTAAGTCAGTGAACCTGGGCTAATTTTTTAGTCAGATCATATGTTGGGCTTCGCCAATTGCCGAATTTCAACACTTCGTCACTTCAGTTGGTCATTCTGGAGCGCTGCGGCGAAGACGACCTACGGGGGCTGCTTGGAGTGTGCTGCACGAATGGCCGCATTAAGAGCGGCAGTAGAACAACTGCCGCCACCGCCCTCTCCATTTTTTCACGTGGCTATGCGCTTGCCAAAGCGTTGTCTAGCAGCACGCGCTGCTTTTTTTGCATTTCATTTCTGAAGCACTCGCTATGGAACACTCGCGGCCAATGCGAGTTTATGTGTCGCGTTTCTGGGGCTGTGGTTTTCCCCTCTACGAGCACCTTAACGCTATCGCATTAAGAAGTCATTACTGCATCAAGGTTTCTTTTGGACGCAGCTTATTCTTCAATAAAAAACTCCTTTACTTTGACTTCGTATGTCTTAATCTCTGTCAAGTAGCAATGAGGGTCAATGTTAACACTCCATTACGCTCAAAAACTATATTACAATTCTTCTATACAGCAACTGCATTTTAACGGAAGTGAAATAACGAACGCGCATGAAACACGTATTTCTTGTGGTATTAAGAAAACCTGGTCTAGAAATATAGCGAGGCTTACTTTACGGGCAAAGCAGCGCTCATCTAGAGTACCCGATATTTTGCAGTTATTCGCATTATAGCACATTTGCAATTTTTTTAACCGCGAGGAACGCCCAAGCAAGTGTGACAGCCTGGAGCAGAAAATTCTTTTCTCTTTGTAAGTGAGCGTGATTGAACGTGACTTTGCTGTTACGGCAGACTAGCTGACTGCAAATTTTATGCAGCATGCTAGCAAGTGAACGCGAATGGGGCACTTGTGATTTTACAGCGTATAACGAATAGCACACGACGCTCCTTGTATATAGCCACCACGCGATGTCATCGTGATGCGCTGATCGACCGTTTCTTTTTAGATGCGAAGCATCTCATGCTCGGTGCTGTGTCCCTCCCTCCCTTGTCGTCGTTGTCCGCCGTCCACACACTCACTGTGCATGCTGGGCCAGGCAACGCTGATGATTATTGTGGCAGGATGCCCCTAGGGATTGGCCAACCAAAGAATCCACCACGATATAGCTTCGCGTTTAACCACCGTCGTCATCTGGGAGCTCTGAGTACCACACCCCCACTGCGCATGCCTGGCCAGGCAGCACCGCTGATTATGATTGTGGCAGGGTGCCCCTAGGGATTGGCCAACCGATAATGCGAAGTAGCTTAGGGTTAGAGACGCGACGGTAGCCGCTGCATAATTCGCTGGGGGCGCCACTGTAGCTCCCCGGTATAAATGACGCGCGCGCGCTCCGCTCCCCTCATTCTCCTCCCGCAACGCCGCGATCGAACTGAAAACTAATGGGAACTTGAGTCGACCCCATGGCTGCTTCGCATACTACTCAGGGTTCCCCTACGGGAAGATAGTGAATTTTTTTTTTCCTGATTTGTATCGTTGACTAAGGACTTGTCCCACCACTTTATATTACAGCAAGCGCCATCTTCGGGGCCTCTCCATGGAGAGGCCCCGAAGATGGCTATAAAGTTAATTCACTCACTTATTCTAGTGTTTAATTTAGCCTTAAAAATATGAGTTCTGAAATTGAAATGGGTAAGGCGATTTTCTCGTGTAAATTCGCTATCCTATTCACAGGGCTCCTGAACACGTAGGCTGCATCGCATGGGCCTACCTCGAAGCCAAGCACGATCTGAAGTACACTTCGGAATGAAATCCGCAGAGTCAATGCAACCATTTAACGCACTTAACCTCTTCCGAGTGCAGATGAAGTCCCCGAACCCATTACATACTACGCATATGCACGCCCCGAGCAAGAACCAAAGAGCGCCCATTATAACCGGAAGGTTGCTGTTCCATAAAACCACGAATCGCTGGCTTCTGACCAGAACACAATAAGATCTGCGATGCGTTTGGAAGACCGCCCGTCGCTGCGAGCCAATACGCAATGGGCGCTCCCGGTGGTGACGTCACCCGCTACCACGGCTCACGCTCACGGAGGCGCTTTCGGCAGGCTCTTTCGTGTGAACACCAAGTAACATGTTTCAACCGAACTGAACCGGCCAGAACTTGAGCGGCAGCAGAGACTCTGGCGGCAGTGTCTCTGAGACCCTGGCACTGGGCTGTTATGCCCCGCAGAGCTGGGCGCGCGTGCGCCCTGTACTCACCGTCGACAATCGCCCACTTACGCTCGATCCGCCGGCATTTTTAGGACGAATACCATGAACCACAAACAGGCGTTCCTCGCGATAGTCAACAGTGAAAGTGAACTGATCTTGGGGCGATATTCACTAGGCGCAGCATTATTTACTAGAAATGACCTCGGTGTATACACTGCACAGGAGTAACCGTAGCCAGATAAGAACAGCCGAACGAAGTAGCGGCGGAAAACGCCACTTCCTGATTCCCGACGACCTATATGGTCGCTGACCGGTTCCTTTATTATACACATAAGACCCCTCTTCTGCAGATACCTACTGGCCACTCCAGTAGTCTAACAGTTGCGAAGTCAATTTTCCTCCCGGTACCAAATGTCACGTATGCTGTCGTCCGGCTAGTTATTTGAAATATTCAAATTGCTGTAAAAACTGTCTCATGTTCTTAAAAAGAGTTATTCCTCAATAACGGTGAATAGTTCTGAGTTTCAGACAAGTGTCAATAATAATGCTACGCGAACCACTAGAATGGGCCCCTCGGCGATGGCATATGGAACGACAAGCAGACGAGACCCAGCAAATGTCGTGAACGCAGTCAAGAGTTCGGCGAAAGTTCGTCTGGTGAAGTATCATGACGAAAGTTCGTCTGGTCAGGTATCAGTTTTGGGGAACCGGTACGGGTCCCGAAACGTCTCTATGTTCTCACCTTGACTTGGCCCGTGACAGAAAATACAGTGAGCGAAATGCAGATAATAAAACATGCGAAATAACCAGGCCCCAGACAGAAAATAAGCTCACAGGGACGAATATATGAACGCTAAATGGCTTGCGCCTAAGAGGTCTAAGACTATATTGGCATAGCATGCACGGAAGAAATTTCCTCTTCGGCCTAACAGGTCTGGCGACTTAATATTAGAGCAACAGGTTCATTTCGGGCTTCTCTTTCGCCCCTGAAGCACTAATATTTGCGCCTGTTGTCAACAAATAGATCCGTGAACTCCCACCGTCGCACAGGCTACGAAAATGCTGAACAGGAGTCATGGCAAGATGTGATCCAATATGAATAGATATGAAGGAAGATGTTTCCCAACGAAAAATCTTAAAAGTTTGCGTTTAACAGTGCTGAAGTAATCATTTTACATTCGCACTTGCACCGCAATAAATGCGTTGGCAATCAGTTGTCTGTCCTTCAAGCTACACAGCCTACCTAATATCAGAAATCACCTCATCACAGTCTACAGAGTTACCATAAGACGGCCACCGAGGTATCAAGTGCGGCTCTGAGCTGGCGCCAATAGTTTCCAGATGCTCTGGTGCATATTACACACCACCAGCATTGATCCTGTCAAGGTCAACCTCAGCGTCATTTGTACTTCGTATGGACGACTAGTGCCAGAAAGTTATCCTTATCCGTGAAACACCAGCCAAAAAATTTTCGAAATGGCGCACGACACGAACTCAAACCGAATAGAAATGCATGCCTTTAGGGCCAAACGTGGATATAAGACCTGCATTGATCGTTCGGCCAGAGGCTTTCCTTTTTTTTCCCTTTTCAAACCGATGAAAGCTATCCCTATCCTAGGCGGACTTTTTGACGTATTATCAGCGTTAAAAGGCCCCGACGAATAGCCCAGGTGCTAGGGAAACGCGCAAGTACAGGTATGCGTGACCACAACTCACCCCGACCGCAGATCCGCGGCGCATCTGCGTTCCCATAGCTGCCGCTGTTAGCTCACCGAGCGGCTTGTGTCGATGAGACGAGTAACGCCTGTTGTACGGCGAGCGTCGTTATATAGCCTCCCCGCCTCTAGCCGCGCGATGTCCTCTGGGACCCAGAAGCCAAGTAATCCGATTGTCATTCTTCTAAGGCGGCCGCAGAACCTCGTGGCGGCTTTTAGCTCGGCGGCGGTCTCAGCAAGAAAGCACGCTTCGTTTTTTTGTTTGTTTGTTTTCGTTTCCCCGCGTTCTTACTCGCAAGGCACTATCCTTTGCACGAGCCGTCCGCGCTAGAGACTGCTCCCAGCAGAAGTCCGAGGAGGAGAGTCGAGGGACGCTGGTTCTTGCTGCTTTGTTTCCACTGCGGTTCTGCGTGGTTGTTGCAGTCATTGTCGCCGGCTCGTGTAAGTTGGTGCTAATGTGTCTCTCCTACGTGCTTGCTCTCCGCGCCCTCTTCGGTTTGGCTTTAGCTTGGCGAGTGTCTCGGCGGTCATGGGCTAAAGGCCACACGCGCGCTCTTTAGCGTGGGGGTTGCTGTTGTGGGCTTTCCGGCTTTAAAGCACTTTTTGCCAGGACAAATTTGGCTGGCCTTTTCGGCGGCGCGTTGCTGCAAAACATAAGTTCCGAGCTTACCTCGTTATTTGATTTTCTTGTTCTTATCCTTCTCAAAAGACTCGTGCTTTTATGGGCACTGTGGTCAATGTAATAACAAGGCCGAGAAAACGTAATTGTCGCCCAGAACGAAGGTGGGAAAAAATAATTCCATTTCTTAAAAATGCTTAGAATTTCTTCAGAGATGGCATAGTCATTTCATTATGAATGGCCGGTGTGTAAAAACTGTTGAACCGCTATCAGGCTTTGAGTCCCGAGTGAGGGTGCTTCGAACTCCACGATATCGGCGTCACTAATTCGTACAAAAAACTTGTACCGAAGCATCTGAAACATTGCATGACGATCGGGAATGTGCAATTGAAAAACCTGGGAAGGATTAGAGAGTTAGGGGGGGGGGGGGGGGCACTGCAAGCCGGAGGCCGCTTCATCACTTCCCTGTACTAACTCGCATCTCCAAAGGCAATTCTCACTAAAAAGATAGCTTTGGAATATGATGATAAACATGATGATTATAATGATAATGATCACTGTTGTAATGGGGATGGGGATACCCTCAACAATTTTGGAACACGTTCTACGGATACCTTCATTGCGTTACTCTTTTTTAACTTCGTATTTTTGCAATGCCGCTTATGAAGAAGGTGTAACGATATGAAGAGAGAAGAAAGATGAAAGGAGAAAAAGAGAGAGCGGAATTAAGACAAATATAAGAGAGTAGGTAGAAGAGAGAGGAGGGGTATAAAAATTACAGGTGGTCAGGAAATCGACCCTGGACAAGTCTACAGGTGGTCATGACGTCCGGTTTCGTGTAATAAGTTCAACAGCGAGCTTCAGTAGCAATCTTGCACCCGCCGGTTGAAGCCACCCGGTTTATCCCACCGAAGACCAACCGCTATTAGCGCATTGTCCCGAGCGGTCCTTGTTTCTGTGGACATCCACAAGAAATGCTTGACGTAAGCTTCAGCCGGCGGAGCCGGACACTTGGGACATGTTCCTGGGTCGTCTGCTGCGGTCCCCAAGTCCACGTGGCTGAAGGGGTGAGAGCGCGGAGCCTCATGAGAGAAACTTTCTCCACCCGGAAAAGATTAGGGGGTACGGGAAGCAGACACACGAGGCAATTAGGGCACGTGTGTCCCTTCTCAGGAGAGATTCCATGGCTAAAAGGCGGGAGCGTGCATCACAAGGAAGTGGGCTAGTGGTGGATTAAGATTCAGGTGGGGCAAGAGAGTGCGAAAGATTGTCTGCTAATTAGTTCAAGAAATTGTGACCGTGCCCCTGTAGCCAATGTACGCGTATCATTAGCTTTGGAAGCTGTGATTGTGTTGGCAGATCAGAGGAGTCCTGTTTCACTTGCTTTAGGGGCTTCACTGCACTGACGAGTCTGTGTACACTTGGTGTTAGGGAGTGCGCTTTTAGATGTGATTGCGTCATATACAGCCTGGAGCTGCAGTAGCAGCTGGTCGGGTGTGCCGGTGGAAAAATAGCACTAGCATTTAAGTTCCGAGTGTGTGGCCCTGACGAAAGCTGTCCGTCCTCTGCGCGGCAGGAGGGCTGCGTCTGTGTACAATACGCAGTGACCTCCAGGGACTGTGGTATCTGTGGTTGGCGTTGGCTGGTCACGGCGACAAAGATTCCTTGTCTTATTGGTTGTTATTGCTGTATGCCGCCATGGTGGTAGGTCGTCTATGGTTGAAGTAACGGGAGGCTCATTAGAGAAATGGGGTTGGAGCGCCCCGACAATAGGTATATAAAAATGCTTGACCTTTCTTGCTTCTTCACGTGCAGCAGCTGTCGCATAGCCACTTGGTGAATGGACCATTAGTACAGGTACAGATGAACGTCTTTGCATATAACCAAAACACTTTGTGAGCGCCTTTTGATGTCCATCCCCCACAGTTTTCAAAAGCGAAGCTCCCGAAAGCTGCCTTTAAAACGAATCCAAATTGTTTTCAAATTGTTTTCACATTGTTTTCACGTTTATTTTCAGAAAGAAGCAATGATGTCGCTTACACCAAAATCTATATAGCCACCAGACAAAGAACACTTGAAGTGCTAGATATCTGCAAGGCATTGGGAAACGCAAGCCATAGAAGTATCGCGGTGAGCACAAAGCCCCCAATGAAGTAGGCGCGTGCATAAATGCGTACATACCTGAATTTTGGAGGTCCTCATCGATGACCGCGTGGCAGGCCCCTTCCACCAAGCAAGAGGTGTCTTCCAGGTTTGATTCTCCTCTTCCGTTTCCATTTCTTTTCAACAGTAAGCACCTTCCCACCCGGCTAGACGTCTACTTTGTTCCCTACACCACCGGCGTCACTTCGTGGCGCTGCGAAGCCTCACCAGGACACCTGGGGCCGAATTCTCTAAAAAACGGCCGTCGCTTTGAAACGACGGGGTAGCGCCATTGAAATGTATGTGTTCTGGGGTTGGGGCCGCCGCTTTGAGGTGGGCAGCGTGAAGATGAGCTGCAAGAAAAGCACTGTGGCAAGGACGTCAAGCGACACCCACTGCCCTCCGTCATTTCACTTGTCGCTTCGCGTCCTTGCCACAGTGCTTTTCTTGCAGCTCCTACTTCATGCTGCCCACCTCAAAGCGGCGGCCCCAACCCCAGAACACATACATTTCAATGGCGCTACCCCGTCGTTTCAAAGCGACGGCCCGCCGTTTTGGAGAATTGGCCCCCTGGTCCCCTTCAGCAGGAATATTTGGGCTGACCGCATACCCACAAGAGGGTCAGGTCAACGGCACCCGTTAAGACCTAAATAATTGGAGGGCAGGGTGGCCTAAAGTCACTGGAACGCAGCCAGCCGTACTGACACCAAGCACATTCTGTCAAACTCTCACTGGGTGGTGTTCCGTAGCAAGATGAAAAGAAATCCGTGCCCTTGGATATCGGTTCCACGAGCAAGGTCAAGCATGTAAAGAAATTGGCTGTGTATCTGCTTGGGTCGCTGCAAGTGTCTTCGCAAGACGATGAGCTTGTTTTGTCCACCCGACGACACGACATCCTCTCTTCTATCCCCTCCAACCCATCGCGTTGTTCCCCTGCCCTTTTCCTGGTCCCATGACGAACGAATGTTCAAGTTTGCTCCACAGAACTCAGTTTGTCCGGATTCACACTTCTCGCGTGCCAACTGTTAAGAACTTTTATTTCCATTGTTCCGGAAAAACCTTGACCAGACGCCTTTTTTAAAAGGCGACAGTCTTTCTTGGGCTACTTAGTCGCGAAAAGTTTGGCCTGCATTTCTGTCGGCCGGTCCCTCGATTCAGCCGCTAGGCCAAAAGTTAGAACTATTGAACGAAGCGATTATACAGGCAAAAAAAAAATCCAAACTACAAAATCTGGTACGTAGGGTTGGATATTGGTCTATCGGCTGCGGGGTGTAGCAACGGACCCATAGAAATAGTCCTTCTGAGAGTGGTAGACGCGGAGAAAGAGTATATACTCATGCTGAGACGCTTGCATCTCCGTTTGACGCCTGCAAAGGCGGGAACTCTGGCGCCACCAATAGTGGGAGATAGCGTATGCCGACAGTAAACAGTCTCATGTTCCTGGACTTGCAGATTCACGCTAAGGGGCACAACATCGAATTCATAAACGCACCCGAAAAAAGCCCGTATCGGACGAACCTACTCACCTCGCAAATTTCCGAACGGCCTCACGAAGTGATAGAGGGAAACCTCATCAGACTAGTTCAGGAATTTGTATAGAGCTGAGAGGTCTACGTCGCCCCGTCTACGAAACTTAGGATGGAAGAAAAATGGGAAATAGACGCCGTAATCAGGAAGGCCTTCAAACCGTCACTAGGCATACCCGTCACCGGTTCGTATGAATGGATGGAAGCACTGTGATTTCCCAGTAATCTGGACGAGCCGATCAAAGCTTAGAAAACCGCTAAACTGGAAAGGGTCTTAAAGCTCACGACCGGGCGAAACATTGTTTAGTCCCTGAACGTAAACTGCGAATCCCCATTAGGAGCCAAATTAAACCTCCGAATGGAGATTAGCACGCCCATTTATGTTTTGCCACTATACAATAACTCTTAACCCGCACATAACGCGGAAAGCAGACGCGCAAAAGCACTGGCAGTACTTTGATTCAGAGTTTTCAGGGAGTGATCAACGCAGATGACCCGAGTTATGACTATCGCGATTTTACTGTGGTTGTAGCAATAGTACACGGACAGGGCGATTCAATCACTTCCGACGCGATCCTAATGACACCACCGGAAGCTAAGGAGGAGGCGCCCATTGGACGGCCTCTTCCGAATAAATATTCACCGCGAGAGACTCCAACTCGGCAATCCTAAATTTCGCGAACGGGAGCGTGTCATCCGAGTCCCTCAACACCCTGCCGGCCGGTTTTCTCGGCGACGCAGTGCGAGGGTCCCAATCGTGTGAGTACCGGCCCACTGAGGCTTCCGAGTCGACGCCGGCCTTTCGAGTCTAGCCTAGCGAGTCGACGCCGGCCTTTCTACCGTTGATACGCACTCGTTTTGGCTGCTTGTCGGAACAAGCTTGTGCCAGATCGGAAATGCATATTCGATCAGTATATACTTGCGGTGGCCGAATACACCACAACGAGCAGCACTTTAACTAAGTGGCGTTCGGAGGCACGGTGTTTGCCCCAGGCCGGTCCAGCACTTTCCCTATTCGTGTGGCAGACAGCTGCTGTTAGGCATGATTACCTATCCAAATGCAAAAATTGCAAAGGGAGGGCAGGCCTTCAGTACATGGTTTGGTCATGTTTCCTCAAACATTGCCAGGTCCACAACAAACAACAGTCTTTATTAGACATTAGAACCTCGAAGAAGGGTGTGAGACCAGAGCAAGTTCAAATCGTCGGTATGGCGGCGGACGCCGCTGGGATCCAAGGACTTCTGACTGCTGCCTAAAAGGGGAAGAATTACAGAAGAGGATCTTCCTTCTTCGTCCCTTCCGTTGACACCATTCCGTGCACGAGATAAATTTTTTCTCCCTTTCCTGCGAAGGATATAAAAAAATTAGCAGTGGCTTAGCTCGGTTATGCCAGGATATACGTAGCGTGAGCTAAGGTTCAGCTGGTAATTAATTTCCTGGTTGTCGACGAGTACCTTGATTATCATGCTTACTGCTGCTTCAATGACACACACACGGCATAGGCATTATATGGCACATCTATATTTATCAAGCGGCTCCTGCGCAGCGTCCCCAAGCGCCCCAGAGCTAAGCTGGTTCCACAAGCGCACGCCGGTGTAGCTGCGACGCACGATCCATTGGTTCCACACCCGCGCACCCCTCGCATGATCATAAAGTGGACCGGGCCGCCATGTTCGGAACGGAGGTCGTAGGAGACGCTGGGCGCGTGGGGTGCGTGAGAGACGCCGGGCAGCGAGCAACGTTCTGTGCGCCATCTGACCGCACTGCTCCTCGCGCGTGCGCAGCACGGCTCTCCAGAAGCCCCGCGAAACTACTCAGCCTCGGCCAGTGTAGCTCACGCTACAAAAACTCAGAAGTCTTCCACCCTGTGACGAGGGAGGTCCAGAGAAGATGGCGCTGTGGTGGGATTTGCTATGTTGGCGCGATAAGGAGAGTGGCGCGATCTATACGTCACAGACTACGGACGTATACAGCTGTTGGGTGGAGACAATGACGCTTCCGTGGCCACGCCAACCACGGCGCAGGGTCTGATGCGACGAACACATGGGCGCAGAAGAGCACGTGGCGTTGCGCAATGTCAGAGGGGATAAAGACGCCGCGCGTGGCGTGGAGCACACTGCTCGGAAAGAAGCGGTGGCGGGGAGGCGAATATAACGTGGGGCTGTAACCATACTCTTTCCGGAGATTCGATTATTGCAATGCTTCACTACAATGTGGAAAAAAGCCAACTTACAAAAGCCTAGCTTACGCTCATTTTTTAGGGGCGAAGCACCTTAAGGCCGAGGCTTGTCCGGCGTCCTGAGTCCGTGCTCACGGCACAGCACCGTGTAAATCGAAACATCTCTGAACAAAAGGTTCACAACAGGTTAACAAGAACAAAACAAAAGGTTCACAAAAGGCTACAAAAAGAGAGAGGGACAGAGAGCGTGAGAGAGAGAGAGAGTGCTCCTGGAGAGCCGTGCTGAGCTTGCGCGAGGAGCATTGGATTGGATTGGATTGAATTGGATCTGGATTTTTGTTGGATTGGATTGGATTGAATTGAAATGGATTGGATTGGCTTAAAGTGTATTGTATTGAATTGGATTGGAAATCGTTTTAGCAGCAGTAAGCACTCTCACGGGTGATTTACGGTAAGAACGATTTCCAGTGCTTCACCCACTCGTCATGATTCACTTCGTGGAGATGCGCGAATTTTTTTAAAAAAGTGATTTGACCTCTAAACACGTGCATATTGCGGTGAATTTTTTCCAGGAAGCAATTTAAGCTGTTTTATGCTAAAGGGACACTGAAGTGATTTGTAAACATTGCGGGATTACGAGCGCAAATTGCAGTCCGGAGTCCGTAGGCCATGTTTCGACCACTCTGAGCGTGTTTACGCGAACTTGTTTATTAGAAAAATCAATTCGAAAATTCTGTCCTCCTCTCTGCACCCTCGCCCATTTTCTGTGGCGTTTTCGTGTAACGTCAGGAGGAGATTAGCTGCAAATTGCCTGCGCTACTGCATGGCTCGCCGACCTTCCAACAGAGTCAGTCGGCCCAGCGTTTAGTTCGCCGGCCGACGACGGGTCGTCGCAATTCGCTCGCTCAGTTGGAACTAAGCCACAACACGTTTGTGAATGGAAAAATGTGCCTTTATTTACTTTGTTATCTTGTACACTGTATCAAGCTCTGAGTCCGGGTAGCCCCACACAAGCGCTGCACAAGGGCACATGCGACGCTTCGCTTACTGGTACGCTAGTACGAAAACCTAAGGGCACTTGAAGGTGGGAAAAGAGTCAGCGAAGTCAATATAGGTATGTACTAAGGAAATAAAATCAACTGAAACTTTTACCATACAGCGCAAAACTAGGGAGCAGGAAGCACTTTTTTGCGCTGGGTCAACAAGCACAGCGGTCAGCAGCACGACCACACATCTGCGAACGCTTTTCCGTCTAAGAAATGCATTTGCTAGACGTGAGATATTGTGGAAGTTTGGGGGACGCTTACTGCACGAGTGCTGTACAACAAATAGTCACATAAGGTACTTTAAATGCTAAAAATAAATAAAAGTGTAAACTGGTTGTACATTATATACCTTATATATCTAATTTCGGCAGCGCTGGCTCATGGCCGAGTGGTCTGAGGCGCTAGGGTTATTGTCTTGCAATTCGCAAGTTCGGATCCCTGAGTGTACGTGATTTTTTTTTGTAAGTTGATTTTTTCGTTTGCGGCCGATGTTTTCTAAACTGAGTTCGCCATTTTTGGGCTGTAACGTTCACTGCTCCATGAGCGAGTTCGCAGAACGCGCGCAGACTGACACGGACGCACTGGCGAGTTCTCGTCTACAACTTGCACCTACTACTTGCGGGCAGCGGGCACAGGCCTGAATAAGCAGACCCTTGGCCTGGTGCGAACACGCTTTTTACGATACAGGCATGAGTGAGGCAAGCTTAGAATATGCGGGAAAAGCGCATGGCATTTGAGCGTCTGCGCTACGATTGCTACGATTCGAAGCCGTCCTGGGAGGCTTATCCTATGCATTTTACAGCCGACAACATGGCAGAAGCGTGGTACGACGATTACTGAGATATCGAGAATGCCCATCCAACGATGCTGTCGGATATCAAGCATGTTGCTTACAGAACCGAAATCGAAACTTGTTTGAATGCTAACCTTGGACATCATCCAATCAAGGTGCATCTCCTCCTGTCGTCACAGCCTTTAGTTGGTGCGGCCGCCACAGACCGTGCATGGTAGTTTTAAATGCGGAGCATTTCTTAGGCTCGCCTTGTCCTGAGTCGTTGATGGCGGCGCCGTCCACATGCTCACTGCGCATGCGCAACTCTCCTCCTTACACCCACAGCTCCGCGATACTACACTATATAAAAAAGAAATAGTTAGCGGCGCCCGGTTTCGATCCCACGACTCTCTGGCCGCAACGGGAGGTACGCGGGGCTCTTCCCCCTACGCTACAAATCCGGGACAGGAGCAAGTGCTACGAACGCGCCTTATGTCCTTGACTCATTCAAACTACGTCAAGAAGCTACTGATGCAACGAAGGCACGCGAAGCTGAACGTCAACGGAAACGACGAACTGAAAAATTTAGAGGGGGATGCTGAATTTCCCGTGGGAAAGCTGTGGCGGGAAGCGCCACGCGCCTTGCAGCTCAACCAGCCCCGTCCGCAGCGCCTCTGATGCTGATTGTGGCAGGATGCCGGATGCCCCTAGGGATTGGCCAACCAAAGAATCCATCACCAGATAGGTTCGCGTTCAACCACCGTCGTCATCTTCCCGTAGGGGAACCGCCGAAGAAGAAGAAGAACGAGAAGACTAAATCAGGTTATTCCATATAGAGACAGGAGTTCTCCTCTTTCTATCAATTTCCAGAACATTTTCCCCAAAAATGCTAAACTTTTACCAGCCCGACTGCTCAATCGTCTTCTCGAAGGTTATTTGACCTCCATGCAGCCAGGTGCTATAATATATACAGATGCCTCTCAACGAGAAGAAAAATCCGGTATAGGAATATTTTCCCTTTCCCTTAACTGGTCCTTTTCGGTTCGTCTGGTTGATTTTATCCCGATATTCTTCGCGGAATTCCTGGCAATTGTCCTGGCGCTACGAAAGCTGGATGTATCAATTACATCTCCAATCATAATTTCTGATTCTTTTTCTGTATGCTTAGCCCTTTCTTCCCCTAAAGACACTCCTCTTCTGCAGACGTTTCGGTCACTCCTGCCACCTCACTTCACTGAAATTAACCTTCTTTGGGTTCCTGGTCATGCGGGGATCACATTCAACGAGACAGCCGACTCTCTAGCAAGGATAGCACTTTCAGGTCCTGTAGTAGACGTCGTAGAGCCGACACCATTAATAACAGCAGCTAGGTACCGTAGGATGCTGAAACTCCGAGAACAGCAAGAATCGGTTTTACTGTCATTAAGTGAATTTAATCATCTTAAATTCTCATGGAAACCTGAATGGTGCCCTTCACGCAACTTAGAGGTGGTTATCACAGCCTTACGTTGTCGAGTACCCCAGTTAAATAGGTACTTGCACAGGTCTCGTCTGGCGCCAACAGCTCTGTGCAGCTATTGCAACGAAGACGAGTCTGTCGAACACTACCTGTTGACATGCCGACGTTTTTCCCGACTGAGACGTCAGTCCCTGGAGGTGCCGCTTTGCAGTTTGGGGATATCACTAACAGGGCCGGCTATACTATCGTTCGGGGCATCCGAAACGGGGTTTTGCCGCCGGGATGTATGCTCTGCTCTCCTGCGCTACATTGAAAATTCTAAACGATTCTCTTTATGATTGAGATTGGTCATCCTCGCTTTAATTTTCCAGTTTTTTTTTTCTTCTCAAAACCAACTGATCTAAATTATCCTTCCTAGGCGTGTCGTGAATTGATAAGAGTACCATTCATTTTTACAATCCTCTGTTGTTTGGCCGATCCCCTGATTGGGTATGCGCCATTAATTATCAGGATCAACAACAACAACAACAACAACAAAGCTGCGAAGAGGAGGGCGTGTACATTGCTCTCAGCCGGTGCACCAATGTCAACAACCTTTACCTCACCAAAGCTGACGGAGACTACCGATTCTACCACAGAGACAACATCGACAAGAACATGATGGACGAGTTTCGGCGCCTCGAGAACCACCGCCTACTCACCGTAACACAACAGCACTTGCGTGCCTTTGCCACCGGTGTGGACCCGGACGCGGAATTCCTCTGGCGCTAGTAAAAACCATATCACTCAACATAACGGCAACACAATGGAACCACACGGAACCGCCACGATGCTTCGCATCCTCATCAGGGTTCCCCACTGGAAGATGGTGTAATTTTTTCTTCTTTCCCGCTTTATAAAATAATTACCGACTTATCAACCGGATAAACGATGAAAAAATTTGAGCCAGTCTACGCAGTGCAAGCAAAACCGGGAGCTTGACAAATTCATTTCAGTGTCCCTTTATATAGAATCCCTTCATGTGATTTTTTTTTCATACGCGGAAATATCCTTGGTTCACTCGCGGTCTGCCACTGGAGATAACCTTCTGTATCGTAGTCATGCACAGCGTCGCTGTTTAAGGCCACAATGTGCCTTCAAATACCCATGATATTTCTTATGCCCGGTGGTTGCCCGCATGACATAGAATAGGTCTTTTTGTCTGAGAATCCCGAGTACGAATATTTAAATCCCGCTTCAGGTTTCCAAAAAAATCAGTGTAGAATCTGACTGATAGATGTTTTGACAAGCCCAGAATATCCCCAAACCCGATGAAACTGTCGGTTGGTTTTGCGTCTAAAGGATACTTATGCAATGCCTAAAAACAAATATCACGATATTTAGAACTTTTGCTCCAAACGTTATTAAGCAATTTTTGCAGCACCCACATTACTCGAAGGCCCTTAATGTTAACCCCATTGTTCTTTCGTCTAAAGATTACTTAAACAAATGTACAAACTCGCTTT
>NW_027526361.1:26488152-26668824 GCF_048455015.1 Haemaphysalis longicornis
CCGCAGCGGTAGGCAAGGAAGAAGATAACTACCTTGAAACGATCTTTTCGTGCGGAAGAACGGATGTAAATTGGTTGAGAAAACTTGAAACACGATTTAGTCACTTCAGTCTGTGACCATACATTGTGGATAATGTTGCAATTCACTTCAGAGCGCCTTGAATGCAGCATCAATATTCCCTGTTGCGAAATATCCATGTATTATAAAACAAGTAGTCACCCAATTTCCCGTTAAATTAATATACAAACCTGTTTTCTGTAATTTCCGGCAGAACCGGTGCCTGTCAGGTTCAGCGCCTGTAACTCGGAGAAAAATCCTTTCTTGAGCCTTGCGGCATCAAACTCGCTTGGGGTTAACGCCCTCCGTCGGCTGGTTGAATGCCGTATTTTCCCGGAGGTAACGATAAGCGGCATATAAAGCTAGGAATCTGGGACTTCTAGACTTAAGAACATTACGGATTTAATACGAACACTTAATACGAACGAGCACTTAATTTAATACGAACACGAATACCCCACAGCCCACTCACGAGCAGAGACCAGAAAGTCCGCGCTTCTGCGTTGAAGAGGAGACGCAAAAAAGAACGGGGCTGGTTTTCCCCTTATCATCTTTCCGCACTTTGTTCAGTTTATGCCTACGCCAACGTTAATTTATGTTGCGCCTCGTGCTATGCTGCGTTCACTTGCTCGCCGCAGATCCCAGACAGGCTATCCCGTATTCATGCGGTAACTAGTATCATGAAAACGCCAAAAGCTGGATCGTCTTTCGCACTTTATACTAAACTGCGCGTACAGTTCTGGCGTGCCACAAATTGGCGTAGGTAGAAGGAACTACTGTGGAGCGCTGCGGGGGAATTCTGCACCAGGTGAATTCTGAAACAGGAAATTGCGTGGAAAAGGCCAGCGTTATCTTCCCGTCCGCAGCGCGTATAAATTAGGTTCTCTGCGGTGCAAACTCCCCGATATGCGAGTTAAGCCGTGTGCAGCCACCTCTTCGCCTCTGAAACATTTATCAGCGCTTTATGCCGCACAGTGGCCGTGTGTGTGCTAATTCGATTAACATATGCACTTGCTCTGCTTTGCCGGAAACAGGTGGCTTCATTGGGGATAAGGTGAAGGCTCTTCGGGAGAAGATGCCCGGATGAAGGAGGGCTCACTCTCCTGCTCCAAGCAACTGGCTCGGAGCATATCGAGCTTCACACTCGCAGAAAGAGGCAACTGAACTTCTTACCTGGGATAGTGGTGCTATGGAATAAAATACACGGAAGAGTGCGCTTTCGTGTCGTTTTATTTTGTATACGCCTGACAAGGCGGTGCCTTTGTTTTTTTTAGGGCAACTCCGGCACTGGAGCTGCATTTTTTTACGCTAAAAATAGTATTCTCTTTGGCCATAAAAGCGCCGTCTTCTCCTTTCTTCTCTTTTTGTTTGTTCCCGGCAGGCTATGCTGCTGCTGCGTCCTCTGCGGCCCCGCACTTTTTTTCCACGACAGTCCAGCGACGGTAGCAAAAACGATCGCCACTTAACGTCGGCTACGTCCTAGTGTTTCCTTCACTCGACGTACTTGCTTTGTGTTCCCGCATTGCGGAGTCGCGCTTGGTGCGCGAGGAGCCCGGCTCACCCTGCAGGCCGGGGGTGAGACCACCGCTGATGGAAAGGCTCGGGGGCGAATCCTCCCCTCTTTTTCCTCCCCAGGGCTTGAAGGTGTCGTCCTGGCGCCTGCCACCCCAGGGCCTGAAGACGACGTCTTCTTTCTTTCCACCCCACGGATTGAACGGGTCCTGCCGCTTACCGCCCCACGGGTTGAACGAATCGTCGGCGCCGCGTTTCCCGCCCCAGGGGTTGAAGGGGTCCTGCTTCTTGCCTCCCCAAGGGTTGAATTGGTCGTCGGGGCCGCGCTTGCCGCCCCAGGGATTGAAGAAGCCGTCCTTGTTCGAGCTGTCCTTCTTGCCTCCCCAAGGGTTAAACAGGCGGTCCCTTTTTCCACCCCACGGGTTGAAGCGGTCCTCCCGCTTTCCTCCCCACGGTTTAAACGTTTCCCCCTCACCGTCGACCCTCTTCCCTGCCCACGCAGAGAACTCGTCGGGGGCCCCCTTTCCACCCCAGGCTGGGAAGAGGTGCTCGTCAGCTTCCCTTCCGTCCACCTGGCTGTCCGGGTGGCTACCAGATGATCTCTTGCCTCCCCACGGATTGAAGGAGTTCTGGCTGTCCTGCTGCCTCTTGCCGCCCCAGGAGCCGAAGCGGTCGCCCCTCTTGCCTCCCCAGGGGTTGAAGGTCTGCTCCTTTTGGTCGGCCCTCTTTCCGCCCCAGGGGCTGAATGACTCCGCGCCCCCGGGCCCACGCGCCGACTGAACCGAAGACTTGTGTAGGCGATGCACCTTGTAGGAGCCGTCGGGCGCGAAGCGCTCGCTCATGGGCGAGTCTAGCAGGGCGTCGAACGCGGCGCTCCGCTTGCCGCCCCAGGGGCTGAAGTGTCGCTTGAAGCCCTCGGTACGCATGTGCTGCAGCGTGGCCGGCGAGACGTTCCAGCGGGTGAGCGAGTCCCCGCTGAGGCCGAAAGCCTTGGCGAGCAAGGAACGCTCCTCGTCACTTCCCACCGGGTGCTGGGCCGAGGCTGCGCTGAACCACAGGACACTGCCCGCCAGGAGGACAGGGAGGAGCAGTGGTTGCAGCTGAAAGAAGGCACAGCCAACCATGACGACATCGCAAAGGGACATGTACTCTTACAACGCGTCGCCCCACGACTTTCGAGTATTTTGCGTCGTTAAAGCAGGTACACGGGCGTAGCGTTCTCGTTTAAGGCTCTACACACACAGCTACGTTTTACGTTACATTCGAGCACTAAAATGTTCACATTCTCCAGAACATTCTGTAGGACGATCAAGATTTGCGGTGTTTCCCCTAACTGCATGCACTGCACTCATGCACTGCAGCCTATCATAGGAACTTAAAAGGTTCCTTACAAAGCACCAGAAAAACGTTTTTATGACTTTATGAATATAAATAACTAGCATCACTATTAAGAAATATTTCAGCTGTAGTGTTTTATATTATAATTTATTGTGCGTAGTGGACGATCCCGTTGTTTACCCTCAGCGATCTACGTCCCTCTGAGCAAGCCTACCTAGAAACAAAAACACTATCAGAAAATAAAAACTCACACGGCACGTAAGCACATCTAGGGAAATGTGAATTTGAAAGCATTAAGATCTTGCAACACTTTTTGAACTTCTTTTTTTTTCAAAATCTGAAATGCTTTCCGAACGTAGCCAACACGCGCATCCAGTATGCTGTCACAATCTAAATACTTCTGCTCTACACCCCTCAGATAACTGAAAACTTGCTCAAAGTGGTTTCGCGGCTATTGGCGGCTTTCTTTCAATTTCAGCAGTAGTCGTGTTGTATAGCTACGAAAGCAAAGCAAAAATTGTAAGATGTACCGGCGGCGACGAGCAGATCTCGCAGTGCCGCTGTGTGCTACTGCTTTCGCCTCTGTGTGCTACTGCCGTGTGGGATATCTACTGCTTTCGCAGTGTTTTCAGGTATAAATAAAAGAGTGAAAGCATACATCGGGAGAGCTGGAGGGTTTTCTTTAATACTCCTTGAACTCCGCTGGACGTTCCATGCCCCGCAGACAGCCCTGGGTCACTGAAAAGTACTCTAAGAAGTCACAGTGGGACGTCTTCACCGCAGTGTTCCAGAATAGTGATAGATTGATTGATTGATTGATTGATTGATTGATTGATTGATTGATTGATTGATTGATTGATTGATTGATTGATTGATTGATTGATTGTGGGGTTTAACGCGCCGACGCAACGCAGGCGATGAGGCGCGCCGTAGTGGAGGGCTCCGGATTAATTTTGACCACCTGGGGATTTTTATCGTGCGCCGAAATCTCGTACACACGGGCGTTTTTGCTTTTCGCCTCCATCAGAAAAGCGGCCGCCGCGGCCGGGAATCGAACCCGCGACCTCGTGCTCAGCAGCGCAACGAATGTTCCAGAATAACCAATTGAAGTGGCCTACTGTGCAGATTCGACGAATGACGTGACCGAGCATCAATTTGAGCGAAAAAGGGCATTTGCGCAGGGACACTGCGCGATGAAAAACGCCATTCACACCTTGCGTGCTGTCCCTGCCCACATGCCCTTTTCTTTAACCGCGTAGCTGTTCTCTGTTGAGGCTTTCATGGGACGAGACGTGGTAATGCGGGCACAGCGATTTAGAGGGGGGATAGCCTAGCGAGAGTGAGAGCAAGCGCCAAGCACACGTGCAGCGCAGTGGGGTGAGGGAGAGCAAGCGCCAAACAGGTTCAGCGTAGTGGGAAGATTGGGCGTGGACGCCAAGCGCAGGTGGGCGGATTCAAGGGTAGGAGGAGAGCAGTTGGTCACTTGGAGTGCGCGTTTGCAACGAGTGGTTCGGAGGAGTGCGGATATATAGGCGAGTGCGCTTGGCGGTCATTTCTCGAATGTTCGGAAAATGGATAAACTCTCGCGCTCGCCGGAAGAAGCCTACCTTCGGGAGCGCCGGGGGGAGGTCGGCGCGCGATACGGGGACGGCGTCGTCGAGATGATCCAGAAGACCACGCGAGGGATACTGAAGCCATGCGCAAGCGGACGGATAACCGCTCAGCCCGTTTCAGCTTGTGCAAATGCTTGCTTTGAGAAGTTCTATGAAACATAGCTTGCGATCAGCGAACGTCAGGCAGTTTCGTTGTTCCCATCAACGTTCGCGGCGCTAAGTCAGGGAACCTCGGCTAATTTTTTAGTCAGATCATATGTTGGGCTTCGTCAATTGCCGAATTTGAACTCTTTGTCACTTCAAGTGGTCATTCTGGAGCGCTGCGGCGAAGACGACCTACGGGGGCTGCTTGGAGTGTGCTGCACGAATGGCCTCATTAAGAGCGGCAGTAGAACAACTGCCGCCACCGCCCTCTCCATTTTTTCACGTGGCTATGCGCTTGCCAAAGCGTTGTCGAGCAGCACGCGCTGCTTTTTTTGCATTTCATTTCTGAAGCACGCGCTATGGAACACTCGCGGCCAATGCGAGTTTATGTGTCGCGTTTCTGGGGCTGTGGTTTTCCGCTCTACGAGCACTTTAACGCTACCGCATTAAGAAGTCATTACTGCATCAAGGTTTCTTTTGGACGCAGCTTATTCTTCAATGAAAAACTCATTTACTGTGACTTCGTATGTCTTAATTTCCATCAAGTAGCAATGAGGGTCAACGTTAACACTCCATTACGCTCAAAAACTCTATTACAATTCTTCCATACAGCGACTGCATTTTAACGCAAGTGAAATAACGAACGCGCATGAAACACGAATTTCTTGCGGTATTAAGAAAACCTGGTCTAGAAATATAGCGAGCCTTACTTTACGGGCAAAGCAGCGCTCATCTAGAGTACCCGAAATTTTGCAGTTATTCGCATTATAGCACATTTGCAATTTTTTTAACCGCGAGGAACGCCCAAGCAAGTGTGACAGCCTGGAGCAGAAAATTCTTTTCTCTTTGTAAGTGAGCGGGATTGAACGTGACTTTGCTGTTACGGTAGACTAGCTGACTGCAAATTTTATGCAGCATGCTAGCAAGTGAACGCGAATGGGGTACTTGTGATTTTACAGCGTATAACGAATAGCACACGACGCTCCTTGTATATAGCCACCACGCGATGTCATCGTGATGCGCTGATCGACCGTTTCTTTTTAGATGCGAAGCATCTCATGCTCAGTGCTGTGTCCCTCCCTCCCTTGTCGTTGTTGTCCGCCGTCCGCACACTCACTGTGCATGCCGGGCCAGGCAACGCTGATGATTATTGTGGCAGGATGCCCCTAGGGATTGGCCAACCAAAGAATCCATCACGATATAGCTTCGCGTTCAACCACCGTCGTCATCTTCCCGTAGGGGAGCTCTGAGTACCACACCCCCACTGCGCAAGCCTGGCCAGGCACCGCTGATTATGATTGCGGCAGGGTGCCCCTAGGGATTGGCCAACCGATAATGCGAAGCAGCTTAGGGTTAGAGACGCGACGGTAGCCGCTGCATAATTCGCTGGGGGCGCCACTGTAGCTCCCCGGTATAAATGACGCGCGCGCGCTCCGCTCCCCTCATTCTCCTCCCGCAACACCGCGATCGAACTGAAAACTAATGGGAACTTGAGCCGACCCCATGGCTTCTTCGCATACCACTCTGGTTTCCCATACGGGAAGATAGTGAATTTTTTTTCCTGATTTGTATCGTTGACTGAGGACTTGTCCCACCACTTTATATTACAGCAAGCGCCATCTTCGGGGCCTCTCCATGGAGAGGCCCCGAAGATGGCTATAAAGTTAATTCACTCAGTTATTCTAATGTTTAATTTAGCCTTAAAAATATGAGCTCTGAAATTGAAATGGGTGAGGCGATTTTCTCGTGTAAATGCGCTATCCTATTCACAGGGCTCCTGAACACGTAGGCTGCATCACCTGGGCCTACCTCGAAGCCAAGCACGATCTGAAGTACACTTCGGAATGAAATCCGCAGAGTCAATGCAACCATTTAACGCACTTAACCTCTTCCGAGTGCAGATGAAGTCCCCGAACCCATTACATACTACGCATATGCACGCCCCGAGCAAGAACCAGAGAGCGCCCATTATAACCGGAAGGTTGGTGTACCATAAAACCACGAATCGCTTGCTTCTGACCAGAACACAATAAGATCTGCGATGCGTTTGGAAGACCGCCCGTCGCTGCGAGCCCATACGCAATGGGCGCTCCCGGTAGTGACGTCACCCGCTACCACGGCTCACGCTCACGCTCACGGAGGCGCTTTCGGCAGGCTCTTTCGTGTGAACACCAAGTAACATGTTTCAACCGAACTGAACCGGCCAGAACTTGAGCGGCAGTGTCTCTGGGACCCTGGCACTGGGCTGTTCTGCCCAGCAGAGCTGGGCGCGCGTGCGCTCTGTACTCACCGTCGACAATCGCCCATTTACGCTCGATTCGCCGGCATTTTTAGGACGAATACCATGAACCACAAACAGCCGTTCCTCGCGATAGTCAACAGTGAAAGTGAACTGATCTTGCGGCAATATTCACTAGGCGCAGCATTATTTACTAGAAATGACCTCGGTGTATACACTGCACAGGAGTAACCGTAGCCAGATAAGAACAGCCGAACGAAGTAGCGGCGGAAAACGCCACTTCCTGATTCCCGCCGACCTATATGGTCGCTGACCGGTTCCTTTATTATACACATAAGACCACTCTTCTGCAGATACCTACTGGCCACTCCAGTAGTCTAACAGTTGCGAAGTCAATTTTCCTCCCGGTACCAAACGTCACGTATGCTGTCGTCCGGCTAGTTATTTTAAATA
Source organism: Haemaphysalis longicornis (assembly GCF_048455015.1). Classification (NCBI taxonomy): domain Eukaryota; kingdom Metazoa; phylum Arthropoda; class Arachnida; order Ixodida; family Ixodidae; genus Haemaphysalis; species Haemaphysalis longicornis. The sequence continues at coordinate 26,495,509 of NW_027526361.1, forward strand.
TTCAAATTGCTGTAAAAACTGTCTGATGTTCTTAAAAAGCGTTATTCCTCAATAACGGTGAATAGTGCTGAGTTTCAGACAAGTGTCAATAATGCTACGCGAACCACTAGAATAGGCCCCTCGGCGATGGCATATGGAACGACAAGCAGACGAGACCCAGCAAATGTCGTGAATGCAGTCAAGAGATCGGCGAAAGTTCGTCTGGTCAAGTATCATGACGAAAGTTCGTCTGGTCAGGTATCAGTTTTCGGAAAACCCGTACGGGTCCCGAAACGTCTCTGTGTTCTCACCTTGACTTGGCCCGTGACCGAAAATACAGTGAGCGAAATGCAGATAATAAAACATGCGAAATAACCAGGCCCCAGACAGAAAATAAGCTCACAGGGACGAATATATGAACGCTAAATGGCTTGCGCCTAAGAGGTCTAAGACTATATTGGCATAGCATGCGCGGCAGAAGTTTCCTTTTCGGCCTAACAGGTCTGGCGACTTAATATTAGAGCAACAGGTTCATTTCGGGCTTCTCTTTCGCCCATAAAGCACTAATTTTTGCGCATGTAGTCAACAAATAGATCCGTGAACTCCCACCGTCGCACATGCTACGAAAATGCTGAACAGGAATCATGTCAAGATGATTGATTGATTGTAGGGTTTAACGCGCCGACGCAACGCAGGCGATGAGGCGCGCCGTAGTGGAGGGCTCCGGATTAATTTTTACCACCCGGGGATCTTTAACGTGAGCCAAAATCTCGTGCACACGGGCGTTTTTGATTTTCGCCTCCATCAGAAAAGCGGCCGCCACGGCCGGGAATCGAACCCGCGACCTCGTGCTCAGCAGCGCAACGCCTTAGCCACTGAGCCACCGCGGCGGGTCATGGAAAGATGTGATCCAATATGAATAGATATGAAGGAAGATGTGTCCCAAGGAAAAATCTTACAAGTTTGCGTTTAACAGTGCTGAAGTAATCATTTTACATTCGCCCTTTCACCGCAATAAATGCGTTGGCAATCAGTTGTCTGTCCTTCAAGCTACACAGCCTACCTAATATCAGAAATCACCTCATCACAGTCTACAGAGTTACCATAAGACGGCCACCGAGGTATCAAGTGCGGCTCTGAGCTGGCGCCAATAGTTTCCAGATGCTCTGGTGCATATTACACACCACCAACATTGATCCTGTCCAGGTCAACCTAAGCGTCATTTGTACTTCGTATGGACGACTAGTGCCAGAAAGTTATCCTTATCCGTGAAACACCAGCCAAAAAATTTTCGAAATGGCGCACGACACGAACTCAAACCGAATAGAAATGCATGCCTTTAGGGCCAAACGTGGATATAAGACCTGCATTGATCGTTCGGCCAGAGGCTTTCCTTTTTTTTCCCCTTTTCAACCGATGAAAGCTATCCCTATCCTAGGCGGACGTTTTGACGTATTGTCAGCATTAAAAGGCCCCGTCGAGTAGCCCAGGTGCTAGGGAAACGCGAAAGTACAGGTATGCGTGACCACAACTCACCCCGACCGCAGATCCGCGGCGCATCTGCGTTCCCATAGCTGCCGCTGTTAGCTCACCGAGCGGCTTGTGTCGATGAGACGAGTAACGCCTGTTGTACGGCGAGCGTCGTTATATAGCCTCCCCGCCTCTAGCCGCGCGATGTCCTCTGGGACCCAGAAGCCAAGTAATCCGATTGTCATTCTTCTAAGGCGGCCGCAGAACCTCGTGGCGGCTTTTAGCTCGGCGGCGGTCTCAGCAAGAAAGCACGCTTCGTTTTTTTTGTTTGTTTGTTTTCGTTTCCCCGCGTTCTTACTCGCAAGGCACTATCCTTTGCACGAGCCGTCCGCGCTAGAGACTGCTCCCAGCAGAAGTCCGAGGAGGAGAGTCGAGGGACGCTGGTTCTTGCTGCTTTGTTTCCACTGCGGTTCTGCGTGGTTGTTGCAGTCATTGTCGCCGGCTCGTGTAAGTTGGTGCTAATGTGTCTCTCCTACGTGCTTGCTCTCCGCGCCCTCTTCGGTTTGGCTTTAGCTTGGCGAGTGTCTCGGCGGTCATGGGCTAAAGGCCACACGCGCGCTCTTTAGCGTGGGGGTTGCTGTTGTGGGCTTTCCGGCTTTAAAGCACTTTATGCCAGGACAAATTTGGCCGGCCTTTTCGGCGGCGCGTTGCTGCAAAACATAAGTTCCGAGCTTACCTCGTTATTTGATTTTCTTTTTCTTATCCTTCTCAAAAGACTCGTGCTTTTATGGGCACTGTGGTCAATGTAATAATAAGGCCGAGAAAACGTAATTGTCGCCCAGAACGAAGGTGGGAAAAAATAATTCCATTTCTTAAAAATGCTTAGAATTTCTTGAGAGATGGCATAGTCATTTCATTATGAATGGCCGGTGTGTAAAAACTGTTGAACCGCTGTCAGGCTTTGAGTCCCGAGTGAGGGTGCTTCGAACTCCACGATATCGGCGTCACTAATTCGTACAAAAAACTTGTACCGAAGCATCTGAAGCATTGCATGACGATCGGGAATGTGCAATTGAAAAACCTGGGAAGGATTAGAGTTAAGGGGGGGGAACTGCAAGCCGGAGGCCGCTTCATCACTTCCCTGTACTAACTCGCATCTCCAAAGGCAATTCTCACTAAAAAGATAGCTTTGGAATATGATGATAAACATGATGATTATAATGATAATGATCACTGTTGTAATGGGGATGGGGATACCCTCAACAATTTTGGAACACGTTCTACGGATACCTTCATTGCGTTACTCTTTTTTAACTTCGTATTTTTGCAATGCCGCTTATGAAGAAGGTGTAACGATATGAAGAGAGAAGAAAGATGAAAGGAGAAAAAGAGAGAGCGGAATTAAGACAAATATAAGAGAGTAGGTAGAAGAGAGAGGAGGGGTATAAAAATTACAGGTGGTCAGGAAATCGACCCTGGACAAGTCTACAGGTGGTCATGACGTCCGGTTTCGTGTAATAAGTTCAGCAGCGAGCTTCAGTAGCAATCTTGCACCCGCCGGTTGAAGCCACCCGGTTTATACCACCGAAGACCAACCGCTATGAGCGCATTGTCCCGAGCGGTCCTTGTTTCTGTGGACATCCACAAGAAATGCTTGACGTAAGCTTCAGCCGCCGGAGCCGGACACTTGGGACATGTTCCTGGGTCGTCTGCTGCGGGTCCCCAAGTCCACGTGGCTGAAGGGGTGAGAGCGCGGAGCCTCATGAGAGAAACTTTCTCCACCCGGAAAAGATTAGGGGGTACGGGAAGCAGACACACGAGGCAATTAGGGCACGTGTGTCCCTTCTCAGGAGAGATTCCATGGCTAAAAGGCGGGAGCGTGCATCACAAGGAAGTGGGCTAGTGGTGGATTAAGATTCAGGTGGGGCAAGAGAGTGCGAAAGATTGTCTGCTAATTGGTCCAAGAAATTGTGACCGTGCCCCTGTAGCCAATGTACGCGTATCATTAGCTTTGGAAGCTGTGATTGTGTTGGCAGATCAGAGGAGTCCTTTTTCACTTGCTTTAGGGGCTTCACTGCACTGACGAGTCTGTGTACACTTGCGCCTCCGTGGTGTTAGGGAGTGCGCTTTTAGATGTGATTGCGTCATATACAGCCTGGAGCTGCAGTAGCAGCTGGTCGGGTGTGCCGGTGGAAAAATAGCACTAGCATTTAAGTTTCGAGTGTGTGGCCCTGACGAAAGCTGTCCGTCCTCCGCGCGGCAGGAGGGCTGCGTCTGCGTACAATACGCAGTGACCTCCAGGGACTGTGGTATCTGAGATTGGCGTTGGCTGGTCACGGCGACAAAGATTCCTTGTCTTATTGGTTGTTATTGCTGTATGCCGCCATGGTGGAAGGTCGTCTGTGGTTGAAGTAACGGGAGGCTCATAGAGAAATGGGGTTGGAGCGCCCCGACAATAGGTATATAAAAGTGCTTGAGCTTTCTTGCTTCTTCACGTGCAGCAGCTATCGCATAGCCACTTGGTGAATGGACCATTGGTACAGGTACAGATGAACGTCTTTGCATATAACCAAAACACTTTGTGAGCGCCTTTTGATGTCCATCCCCCACAGTTTTCAAAAGCGAAGCTCCCGAAAGCTGCCTTTAAAACGAATCCAAATTGTTTTCAAAGTGTTTTCACATTGTTTTCACGTTTATTTTCAGAAAGAGGCAATGATGTCGCTTACACCAAAATCTATATAGCCACCAGACAAAGAACACTTGAAGTGCTAGATATCTGCAAGGCATTGGGAAACGCAAGCCATAGAAGTATCGCGGTGAGCACAAAGCCCCCAATGAAGTAGGCGCGTGCATAAATGCGTACATACCTGAATTTTGGAGGTCCTCATCGATGACCGCGTGGCAGGCCCCTTCCACCAAGCAAGAGGTGTCTTCCAGGTTTGATTCTCCTCTTCCGCCTCCATTTCTTTTCAACAGTAAGCACCTTCCCACCCGGCTAGACGCCTACTTTGTTTCCTACACCACCGGCGTCACTTCGTGGCGCTGCGAAGCCTCACCAGGACACCTGGTCCCCTTCAGCAGGAATATTTGGGCTGACCGCATACCCGCAAGAGGGTCATGTCAACGGCACCCGTTAAGACCTAAAGGATTGGAGGGCAGGGTGGCCTAAAGTCACTGGAACCCAGCCAGCCGTACTGACACCAAGCACATTCTGTCAAACTCTCACTGGGTGGTGTTCCGTAGCAAGATGAAAAGAAATCCGTGCCCTTGGATATCGGTTCCACGAGCAAGGTCAAGCATGTAAAGAAATTGGCTGTGTATCTGCTTGGGTCGCTGCAAGTGTCTTCGCAAGACGATGAGCTTGTTTTGTCCACCCGACGACACGACATCCTCTCTTCTATCCCCTCCAACCCATCGCGTTGTTCCCCTGCCCTCTTCCTGGTCCCATGACGAACGAAGGTTCAAGTTTGCTCCACAGAACTCAGTTTGTCCGCATTCACACTTCTCGCGTGCCATCTGTTAAGAACTTTTATTTCCATTGTTCCGGAAAAACCTTGACCAGACGCCTTTTTTTAAAAGGCGACAGTCTTTCTTGGGCTACTTAGACGCGAAAATTTTGGCCTGTCTTTCTGTCGGCCGGTCCCTCGATTCAGCCGCTAGGCCAAAAGTTAGAACTATTGAACGAAGCGATTATACAGGCAAAAAAAAAAAAATCCAAACTACTAAATCTGGTACGTAGGGTTGGATATTGGTCTATCGGCTGCGGGGTGTAGCAACGGACCCATAGAAATAGTCCTTCTGAGAGTGGTAGACGCGGAGAAAGAGTATATACTCATGCTGAGACGCTTGCATCTCCGTTTGACGCCTGCAAAGGCGGGAACTCTGGCGCCACCAATAGTGGGAGATAGCGTATGCCGACAGTAAACAGTTTCATGGTCCTGGACTTGCAGATTCACGCTAAGGGGCACAACATCGAATTCATAAACGCACCCGAAAAAAGCCCGTATCGGGCGAACCTACTCACCTCGCAAATTTCCGAACGGCCTCACGAAGTGATAGAGGGAAACCTCATCAGACTAGTTCAGGAATTTGTATAGAGCTGAGAGGTCTACGTCGCCCCATCTACGAAACTTAGGATGGAAGAAAAATGGGAAATAGACGCCGTAATCAGGAAGGCCTTCAAACGGGCACTAGGCATACCCGTCACCGGTTCGTATGAACGGATGGAAGCACTGTGATTTCTCAGTAATCTGGACGAGCCGATCAAAGCTTAGAAAACCGCTAAACTGGAAAGGGTCTCAAAGCTCACGGCCGGGCGACACATTGTTTAGTCCCTGAACGTAAACTGCGAATCCCCATTAGGAGCCAAATTAAACCTCCGAATGGAGATTAGCACGCCCATTTATGTTTTGCCACTATACAATAACTCTTAACCCGCACATAACGCGGAAAGCAGATGCGCAAAAGCACTGGCAGTACTTTGATTCAGAGTTTTCAGGGAGTGATCAACGCAGATGACCCGAGTTATGACTATCGCGATTTTACTGTGGTTGTAGCAATAGTACACGGACAGGGCGATTCAATCACTTCCGACGCGATCCTAATGACACCACCGGAAGCTAAGGAGGAGGCGCCCATTGGACGGCCCCTTTCGAATAAATATTCACCGCGAGAGACTCCAACTCGGCAATCCTAAATTTCGCGAACGGGAGCGTGTCATCCGAGTCACTCAACACCCTGCGGGCCGGTTTTCTCGGCGACGCAGTGCGAGGGTCCAAATCGTGTGAGTACCGGTCCACTGCGGCTTCCGAGTCGACGCCGGCCTTTCGAGTCTAGCCTAGCGAGTCGACGCCGGCCTTTCTACCGTTGATACGCACTCGTTTTGGCTGCTTGTCGGAACAAGCTTGTGTCCTATCGGAACATGCATATTCGATCAGTATATACTTGCGGTGGCCGAATACACCACAACGAGCAGCACTTTAACTAAGTGGCGTTCGGAGGCACGGTGTTTGCTCCAGGCCGGTCCAGCACTTTCCCTATTCGTGTGGCAGACAGCTGCTGTTAGGCATGATTACCTATCCAAATGCAACAATTGCAAAGGGAGGGCAGGCCTTCAGTACATGGTTTGGTCATGTTTCCTCAAACATTGCCAGGTCCACAACAAACAACAGTCTTTATTAGACATTAGAACCTCGAAGAAGGGTGTGAGACCAGAGCAAGTTCAAATCGTCGGTATGGCGGCAGACGCCGCTGGGATCCAAGGACTTCTGACTGCTGCCTAAAAGGGGAAGAATTACAGAAGAGGATCTTCCTTCTCCGTCCCTTCCGTTGACACCATTCCGTGCACGGGATAAAGTTTTTCACCCTTTCCTGCGAAGGATATAAAAAAATTAGCAGTGGCTTAGCTCGGTTATGCCAGGATATACGTAGCGTGAGCTAAGGTTCAGCTGGTGATTAATTTCCTGGTTGTCTACGAGTACCTTGATTATCATGCTTACTGCTGCTTCAATGACACACACACGGCATAGGCGTTATATGGCACATCTATATTTATCAAGCGGCTCCTGCACAGCGTCACCAACCGCCCCAGAGCTAAGCTGGTTCCACAGGCGCACGCCGGTGTTGCTGCGACGCACGATCCATCAGTTCCACACCCGCGCACCCCTCGCATGATCATCAAGTGGACCGGGCCGCCATGTGCGGAACGGAGGTCGGCGAAGACGCTGGGCGCGTGGGGTGCGTGAGAGACGCCGGGCAACGAGCAACGTTCTGTGCGCCGTGTGACGTCACTGCTCCTCGCGCATGCACAGCACGGCTCTCCAGAAGCCCCGCGAAACTACTCAACCTCGGCCAGTGTAGCTCACGCTACAAAAACTCAGAAGTCTTCCACCCTGTGACGAGGGAGGTCCAGAGAAGATGGCGCTGTGGTGGGATTTGCTATGTTGGCGCGATAAGGAGAGTGGCGCGATCTATACGTCACAGACTACGGACGTATACAGCTGTTGGGTGGAGACAATGACGCTTCCGTGGCCACGCCAATCACGGCGCAGGGTCTGCTGCGACGAACACGCGGACGCAGAAGAGCACGCGGCATTGCGCAATGTCAGAGGGGAGAAAGACGCCGCGCGTGGCGTGGAGCACACTGCTCGGAAAGAAGCGGTGGCGGGGAGCCGAATATAACGTGGGGCTGTAACCATACTCTTTCCGGAGATTCGATTATTGCAATGCTTCACTACAATGTGGAAAAAAGCCAACTTACAAAAGCCTAGCTTACGCTCATTTTTTAGGGGCGAAGCACCTTAAGGCCGAGGCTTGTCCGGCGTCCGGAGTCCGTGCTCACGGCACAGAACCATGTAAATCGAAACATCTCTGAACAAAAGGTTCACAAAAGGTTCACAAGAACAAAACAAAAGGTTCACAAAAGGCTACAAAAAGAGAGAGGGACAGACAGCGTGAGAGAGAGAGAGTGCTCCTGGAGAGCCGTGCTGAGCTTGCGCGAGGAGCATTGGATTGGTTTGGATTGAATTGGATCTGGATTTTTGTTGGATTGGATTGGATTGAAATGAATTGGATTGGCTTAAAGTGTATTGTATTGAATTGGATTGGAAATCGTTTTAGCAGCAGTAAGCACTCTCACGGGTGATTTACGGTAAGAACGATTTCCAGTGCTTCACCCACTCGTCATGATTCACTTCGTGGAGATGCGCGAATTTTTTTTAAAAAGTGATTTCACCTCTAAACACGTGCATATTGCGGTGAATTTTTTTCCAGGAAGCAATGTAAGCTGTTTTATGCTAAAGGGACACTGAAGTGATTTGTAAACATTGCGGGATTACGAGCGCAAATTGTAGTCCGGAGTCCGTATGCCATGTTTCGACCACTCTGAGCGTGTTTACGCGAACTTGTTGATTAGAAAAATCAATTCGAAAATTCTGTCCTCCTCTCTGAACCCTCGCCCATTTTCTGTGGCGTTTTCGTGTGACGTCAGGAGGAGATTAGCTGGGAATTGCCTGCGCTACTGCACGGCTCGCCGACCTTCCAACAAAGTCAGTCGGCCCAGCGTTTAGTTCGCCGGCCGACGACGGGTCGTCGCAATTCGCTCGCTCAGTTGGAACTAAGCCACAACACGTTTGTGAATGGAAGAATGTGCCTTTATTTACTTTGTTATCTTGTACACTGTATCAAGCTCCGAGTCCGGGTCGCCCCACACAAGCGCTGCACAAGGGCACATGCGACGCTTCGCTTACTGGTACGCTAGTACGAAAACCTAAGGGCCCTTGAAGGTGGGAAAAGAGTCAGCGAAGTCAATATAGGTATGTACTAAGGAAATAAAATCAACTGAAACTTTTACCATACAGCGCAAAACTAGGGAGCAGGAAGCACTTTTTTGCGCTGGGTCAACAAGCACAGCGGTCAGCAGCACGACCACACATCTGCGAACGCTTTTCCGTCGAAATGCAATTGAGATATTGTGAGATATTGTGGAAGTTTGGGGGACGCTTACTGCACGAGTGCTGTACAACAAATAGTCACATAAGGTATAAAAGTGTAAACTGGTTGTACATTATATACCTTATATATATAACTTCGCTAACTTCGGCAGCGCTGGCTCATGGCCGAGTGGTCTGAGGCGCTAGGGTTATTGTCTTGCAATTCGCAAGTTCGGATCCCTGAGTGCACGTGATTTTTTTTTTGTAAGTTGATTTTTTCGTTTGCGGCCGATGTTTTCTAAACTGAGTTCGCCATTTTTGGGCTGTAACGTTCACTGCTCCATGAGCGAGTTCGCACAACGCGCGCAGACTGACACGGACGCACTGGCGAGTTCTCGTCTACAACTTGCACCGACTACTTTCGGGCAGCGGGCACAGGCCTGAATAAGCAGACCCTTGGCCTGGTGCGAACACGCTTTTTACGATACAGGCATGAGTGAGGCAAGCTTAGAATATGCGGGAAAAGCGCATGGCATTTGAGCGTCTGCGCTACGATTGCTACGATTCGAAGCCGTCCTGGGAGGCTTATCTTATGCATTTTACAGCCGACAACATGGCAGAAGCGTGGTACGACGATTACTGAGATATCGAGAATGCCCATCCAACGATGCCGTCGGATGTCAAGCATGTTGCTTACAGAACCGAAATCGAAACTTGTTTGAATGCTAACCTTGGACATCATCCAATCAAGGTGCATCTCCTCCTGTGGTCACAGCCTTTAGTTGGTGCGGCCGCCACAGACCGTGCATGGTAGTTTTAAATGCGGAGCATTTCTTAGGCTCGCCTTGTCCTGCGTCGTTGATGGCGGCGCCGTCCACACGCTCACTGCGCATGCGCAACTCTCCTCCTTACACCCACAGCTCCGCGATACTACACTATATAAAAAAAGAAATAGTTAGCGGCGCCCGTTTTCGATCCCACGACTCTCTGGCCGCAACCGGAGGTACGCGGTGCTCTTCCCACTACGCTACAAATCCGGGACAGGAGCAAGTGCTACGAACGCGCCTTATGTCCTTGACTCATTCAAACTACGTCAAGAAGCTACTGATACAACGAAGGCACGCGAAGCTGAACGTCAACGGAAACGACGAACTGAAAAATTTAGAGGGGGATGCTGAATTTCCCGCGGGAAAGCTGTGGCGGGAAGCGCCACGCGCCTTGCAGCTCAACCAGCCCCGTCCGCAGCGCCTCTGATGCTGATTGTGGCAGGATGCCCTAGGGATCGGCCAACCAAAGAATCCATCACGAGATAGGTTCGCGTTCAACCACCGTCGTCATCTTCCCGTAGGGGAACCGCCGAAGAAGAAGAAGAACGAGAAGACAAAGCTGCGAAGAGGAGGGCGTGTACATTGCTCTCAGCCGGTGCACCAATGTCAACAACCTTTACCTCACCAAAGCTGACGGAGACTACCGATTCTACCACAGAGACAACATCGACAAGAACATGATGGACGAGTTTCGGCGCCTCGAGAACCACCGCCTACTCACCGTAACACAACAGCACTTGCGTGCCTTTGCCACCGGTGTGGACCCGGACGCGGAATTCCTCTGGCGCTAGTAAAAACCATATCACTCAACATAACGGCAACACAATGGAACCACACGGAACCGCCACGATGCTTCGCATCCTCATCAGGGTTCCCCACGGGAAGATGGTGTAATTTTTTCTTCTTTCCCGCTTTATAAAATAATTACCGACTTATCAACCGGATAAACGATGAAAAAATTTGAGCCAGTCTACGCAGTGCAAGCAAAACCGGGAGCTTGACAAATTCATTTCAGTGTCCCTTTATATAGAATCCCTTCATGTGATTTTTTTTTTTTTTCATACGCGGAAATATCCTTGGTTCACTCGCGGTCTGCCACTGGAGATAACCTTCTGTATCGTAGTCATGCACAGCGTCGCTGTTTAAGGCCACAATGTGCCTTCAAATACCCATGATATTTCTTATGCCCGGTGGTTGCCCGCATGACATAGAATAGGTCTTTTTGTCTGAGAATCCCGAACATGAATATTTAAATCCCGCTTCAGGTTTCCCAAAAAATCAGTGTAGAATCTGACTGATAGTTGTTTTGACAAAACCAGAATATCCCCAAACCCGATGAAACTGTCGGTTGGTTTTGCGTCTAAAGGATACTTATGCAATGCGTAAAAACAAATATCACGATATTTAGAACTTTTGCTCCAAACGTTATTAAGCAATTTTTGCAGCACCCACATTACTCGAAGGCCCTTAATGTTAACCCCATTGTTCTTTCGTCTAAAGATTACTTAAACAAATGTACAAACTCGCTTTTTGATTTTTGGAAATTTTGCGCTCAGCAGGGTACATTAATAATATTTGCCTAAAAAGTGCTCTTACGACTCTCACAATATTTCTTAAAATTGTGAAGTTATCAGATTAGCGCTTTTTGCCCAATGACAAGTTCACATTTTCAAGAGCAAATTACAAGATTTCTGGAAATTTAGTTGTCGCCGCAGGGAAACGTTCTCTATATGCGTTATCCCGGGAACACGAAATTCATACGAGTATTACGCACCCAGACGTAACTAATGAACATATACTTTCCAAAGCTAAGAGAATAAGACGATGTGACGGAATAGAAACGTTTGGCACATTTTTTTTACGTTTCTGCCTTGATTAACCGTGAAATACGGCAGCATACGTCTTCCGCGTGTTTTCCTTATAATCCGTATGAACGGAATTCCCACGCCCCATTATTTGGCGCTTCTGGCGGTCGTAAAGAGATCAAAACCGGTGTCCAATTTTTTGCACGCATTACCGTACTCCCATGCATTGTGTTGCGAACACATATCATTGTTTTTCAGCGATGCTGTATTGGCCCCCTACCCCTCACCCCAGTTTTTTTACTCGGCGCCGTTCCAGGGCTCCTCCTTGCCACTGCCGACAAATCTTTCCCAAAGGTTATCACAAGGCTTATTCCCCTCGCCCCCACCGATGCCCCGTTTACAAGTTGCGCAGTCGGCTGACTGCGGCCGTGGCGCCGTAATAAGATGATTGCGGAGAATCAACAGCAGCGCAGATGGGTGTAAAAACGCTCGAAAGCTGCGCCACCGCCGCCACCTAGAATGTAGCCGCTGCCGTTGCCGCCTCAAGAGAGAGAGAGAATAAACTTTATTTAAAGGGCGTTCATTACGAACTCCACACTGGACAGAGGTGGTTCCCTGTTCACGCGAATCCATATGCTGCTCCCGCCGCCTGGCCCCTGGTGACTAGCCGTAGCTGATCTTCCAGGGCGGGGCTGGTCAGCAAGATCCACCATCTCTTGTTAAAGGGTAGAGAAGGGTTGGTGGGGCGAAGCTGAGGTAAGGGGGGCGGGTTCATCGGGCTAAACCTACACTCTCCTATTATGTGCTGGAGAGTGCCTATTTTTTTACAGGTTGGGCAAGCTTCTTCAAGTTGGTTTGGGAACATGCGGTTGAGTAGACGGGGGTGCAGAAAGGACTCTGTCTGGATTTGCCGGTATATACGTAGTTTCCTGTTCCTTTGTAAGGGCTGCGAGTGGTGCTGGGAGCTTCCTTCTGTCGTGCCTGTAACAAATGGTTATGTCTCCGCCTCAAATTCCACCTCGTCCACTAGTTGCGGGTCATGCCGCTTGAAAGCAACTTGCCCCCCTGGAACTCCGGCGTGAGCACATAAATATTCTTTAGCTGAAAGCCATTTCAAGCGACATTGTCGCGTCGGCGGCCCTCGTTGACCAGCTGGTCAAAGTTATTCTGGCGGAAGAATAATAATATCTCTTAGTCTGGCCGCAGATGAAGTCTTTCTTCGTTTGCCGGTGTATTTCCCGCCTAATTATGCGCCAATTCCAGGTTGCCGGTTTAGGCGGCACGAGATGGAGGCGGAGGGAGAGGCGTGCACGCACAGCAGGGAATTATGACGCTACCCCGTTGTGGTGGTGGGAGATTTAAACGTGGGAGTCTCATGGCTCAATGCGGCGTGTCAGCTGTCCTTTACATCGAGCGGTTTCGGTCTGGGTTGGTGTGTTGCACACACAATAAGATGCGAAAAACTGGGCAGCGAAGGGGACACCCACGTGTGTGTGCGCTAGAGTAAAGGTCGAGCCCTTCGAGGTGTTAACTCGCTATGGGACGGACGTATGTCGTTCCCCTGGAAGAAGAAGAGCGGAAACAGGAGAAGCTTCAGTCCTAACAGAAACGTGAATGGGCGCGAGAACCGCTGGAAGTCGCTGCAGCTACCGTTGCCACCTGAAGTTCGAGTTGGTCGAGTAGCTGAGAATCCCTCCTTGATTAACAGTAACTGGCCCGCTTGGAACGCCGACGTGGGCCAATATCACTTGTTCAGCTTAAAGGGCTTTCAGAGCGAGATGTTCCACAGTGTCTTTCACTTCTAAGCGCCCGCTATGATCGGTTGCCTGTTTATGCGTAAACGGTGTGCGAGTGGAGGGAGGGGGGGGGGGGAGAGCACGTGCAGCTAAATTTTTCATGCACCTTATCGCTCGCGCCCAAGCTGCTGCGCTAGCTCGCGGCTATCTGGACTAAGAAAGCCACCCACTTTTATGCTCAATAAACGTTTTCGAATCCAATCCAATCTTACTGATGACATGTCCGTTGTGTTAGGGTGAGTTTAAACGTTGTTGTCAAACAACCCAATGCGCCCGGTCCGGTGTCCTTAGTGGTAGAGTGAATTGGGTTGGAGTGTTACACAAACAGTAAGATGCCTACGACGCGGGAGGGAAAGAGAAAGCTATACGTATGTCTGCTAGAATAGAGCTCTGGTCGTTCCAAATTTCATTCAGATAATTGGATAGGAAGTATGCTCGCCGTAAATTGCAAACAAACGTGTTTTGTTTCGTCCACTCCGTGGAGGGCGTGCAGCTTCGCAGTTCATTTGTTTTCACAGAGTGGAAAGGCACTAATTTTTATTTCGGCAGTGTGCCAGCAAGGGTACAGCTTTTGCATTCCCATAATTCTGTTTACACTGAGCGTTTCTGGAGGGCGGTGTGTCAAAATGAATAACGTTTGCTTATAGGTGTTCTCAGAAAGCCTGCTGTATCTTATATGCAGGCTGAGTTATTGAAGCGTATTTGTTGTTCAAATATTACACTTAAACGAGGTTAAAAACTGACATTAAGCTTAAACATGGTTTTTGAATTTCAAAATCTTGAGGGCCATAAAATCATCGAACTAGTTTTTGGCATCTAAAGGCTATCCATGGATATGTCTAAACACAAAGTCGATAATGTATGGAAATTTCACCCTTAACGCTGGTAAATGACGAAAACATTGCTGAATGGCTTTTTACAACATTATAAATTGCTCATAAACAAGTAAAGTTGTAGTACAAATTTTCAAGGATTTTGATTATTTAAAAAGTTATCTGAAAAATTGCGCCCACCTCCCCCCGAGGGGAACCCTGTGTAGATGCGACGCATCGTGGGGTTCACTTGGTGTTTCCTTTGGATTGATTCTGAAATCGCGTGAGACGTGTCGGGAACGCGTATGATTATTATGTTTTATGATTATTATTATGTTTTATTGGCCAATCTTGGTCAATCTCTCTAAGCGGTATGCTTGGGGCTTCGCTGTCGCAACGACCTTTACTCCATCATTGTTGCTGTAAGTGGGTGCTTCTTTTCTTTTATTGCAAGTGTTAATCATTGCCCCATCATGCGTTGTATCAGTAGCATCTTGACGTAGTTTGAATGAGTCAAGGATATAAGGCGCGTTCATAGCATTTGATTCTGTCTCGGTTTTGTGGCGCAGTGGGAAGAGAGAGAGAGAGAGAGAGAGAGAGAGAGAGAGAGAGAGAGAGAGAGAGAGAGAGAGAGAGAGAGAGAGAGAGAAAGAGAGAGAAAATGCTCTTTATTGAAAAAGCAAAGAGGTTTGCCGGCGTTTACAGTCGTCTAAATGCTTCTCTGCAGAGTTTTGGGAATGGGGAAAGAAAAGGCCCAAGAAAGAGCTGGGCAGGAAAAAAAAATTAAAACTGTCGTGGCCTTGGCGCCATAATGGACTTACACAAATTTGCTTTTGGCTTGAGCTTGGGTTACTAAATTTACAGTTTTGAACTTAGGCCAATGTCATCCAAATAAAAGAACAAACTCCGCAGAGCTTGGCGCCGCTTCGAGGGAGAAGTCCATGGTCCTAAAATAATCTTGAGAGTTATTGGTCCCAGTTCTAGACGTTCAATGTTTTCAAGGAAGTGGGATCGCTGTTTCATGTAGGCGGCACATTCTAATAAAATGTGTTCAACTGTTTCGACACAAGAACAATTATCACAGTGTGGATTTGGTGTCACTTCAAGGCGAAATAGGTAACTGTTCGTGTATGCACAGTTAAGCCGTAGACGATCATACAACATTTCCAGGTTACGAGGGATCCGAACAAGTTTGGTTGATGTTCAACTGCTCTACAAAAGAATTGGGGATAGATTCTGTTGCTTGTTTAGCCGCACGGGTTACTCCAAGAATCACGCAAAATATACATTGACTCGGCAACATTACCCTGCGCAACACCGAAAGACGAAACAACCCTCCGCCTACTTCAAACCAACACTTTCTCTCACCCAACCCAACTCAATCTTGTGAACCCTAGCCGATAGTCGGCAGAATGACAATATTGCCACCAACCAGGCATCCCACATCACTTTAGGGTGTGCATGACACCCGAAGCATCCTTTCTCCCCTCGGTGAACCTAAAGAAAAGCGGCCAACTGGAGAACCAGCTGCTTTTGGCGTTCAGAGAGAACCCCACCCGATTGTTCTACGCATCACTGGACTGAGGGAGCACTCTCCCTGGACAGATCAGTAAATTTTTACCGCCCCCCTTCCCCCCCCCCCCCCCCCCCCCGGCCTCCCCTCCCGCCTAGCTCCTGTCGTCTCCCCTTTTTGACCGCCTCCCGTGGGTCCTCGTTTGCCCGGTCCATGGTAGCCTCGACGTATATATTTTGTGGCACGTGGAATTAAACTCGTGCTAGTCGCATTTTAATATTGCCGAATGAAACTTACGATCACTTACCGCTGGTAATATCTTCACACGATTGGGTAATGATGTTGTGCACATCACTCAGGAAGAGTAAAGATGTCTTTTTTTATGTTCACCATTCTTTGCCGCCTTAAGAGTTTGCGTGACGTTTGAGTGGCTGTTTCTGACATTTAAATTCTTCGCCCTAACTTCTATGGCAGTGCGACGGTAAAATTGCTCTTGTAGCACCAGTATAAATATGCGCTTATACAGTGTATAAATTTAGGGAGGCGAGTAGTAGTAGTAGTAGTGCCACTTTATTTTACACTGGGTTCAGGGTAGGGCGGTGGCGGAGGCCCAAAGGGCCCCCGCGACGTCCAGGGCTCTGTCCGTGACGGCTTCTTGCGTTGCGAGGTCAGAGCTCCCCAGAGCCTGCTCCCAGTGAGAAGAGGAGGGGAAAGGGGGGAAGGGGTCGCGCGGACACTCACAGAGCGAGTGGAAGAGAGTGTCCAGCGCGCCACATGAGGGGCAGTGAGGGGAGGTGAATTGGTGTGGGTGAGTGTGCACAAGGAGAGTGCGGTGTGGGAAAGTGTGGGTTTGTAAGAGCCGCCACATGTGCGCTGCCGGCGGAGTAAGTGAAGGGTGCGGGGGAGGTAGGTTCCTGCGGAGGAGGCGGTAATGTTGAGTTATGTCCCTGTACGTAAGTAGGTACGCGTGGGACATTTCGGGGATGCCGTGTGTAGGCGTAAAAGAAACGGGAGCCCGGGATATCAAAGCTCGGGCGTGTTGGTGTGCCGTCTCATTACAACCTACGCCGGTGTGGGCCGGAGTCCACAGCAGCATCACGGGGTGGGCAGGGGGATTCTGAAGAAGAATTTTGAGGGCAGCTGTGGAAATGACGCCCTTTGTGTAATTTCGTATGGCAGTTTGGGAGTCAGATAAAATGATCTGGGGGGTAGGTAATTGAGTTAGGGCAAGGGCAATGGCTGCCTCTTCCGCAGTTACCGAGGAGGTGGTGGCGACTGTAGCTGAAGCCTGAGGGATTGTTGGAGAAGCGCCTACTACAGCGAGTGCGAAGGCAGGATGGGTGGGGTAGGCCGCTGCGTCTACGTAGAGAGTATGCTCAGAGGAAGGGTAGCGGGAGAGGTGTGCTTGGGCTCGGGCTAGACGGCGTCCGCGGTGGTAAGCTGGATGCATATTTCGCGGGATCGGCTTAATTTGGAGACGCCCGCGGAGAAGCCGGGGGATGTGCGCTGGAGGATCTAGTATAAGCGGGGGGTTGGCATGAATTCGATCGAGTATCTGCCGACCAGCCGGGGTCTGGGAAAGGCGCGTAAGCTGGGCCAGGCGATGGGCTTCGATTAGTTCGTCTATGGTATTATGTATACCAAGCGCGAGGAGTCGTTGGGTGGGTGCGTGGGGGGGCAGTAGCAGCACGGAGCGATAGGCTCTCCGAAGTAAGGCATCGAGGGAGGTACGTTGAGAGGGGGTGAGCTGTGCGTACGGGAGGTGATAGCAAAAACGGCTCACCAGGAAGCACTGCACAATTCGCAGCCGTTCTAATTCCGTTAGCCCATGTTTCCTAGACGTGATACGTTTAATGAGACCAATAGTCTGGATGGTGTGAGTGCGCAAAAGATGTATGGTGTCTGTGCTGCTCCTGTTGGCTTGGAGATGCATGCCGAGAAGGCGAAGCTGGGAGACCCGGGGAATTGGTTGTCCGTCCAGCATTACCTGAATGGTGGTCAGGGGAGTGGGTCTAATTCTAGGTGGAGGAAGGAGTAGGAGTGCTGATTTAGACGCCGAGCAAGTCAAGCCTGCTTGTGCAGCAAGACGGGAGGCGACGTTTGTGCGTACACAGCTGCGCAACTTTTCGCTATTATTCCAATTTTTTCTGCCCTGAAAAGGGAAAGACACAATTTAACAAAACTTGTTGCTGAGCTAGTTGGTGCGTACTTAAAGAAAGAAGAAAAGGGGCGCAAACTAGACGCGGAAAAAGGAGAGAAGATACGACAGATACAGGCGCCAACTTCCAACTCATGAGATACGGCAGGTACAGGCACCAACTTACAATAAGATAAGACAGATACAGGCGCCAACTTACAACTCGTAAGTTGTAAGTTGGCGCCTTTATCTGTCGTATCTTATGAGTTGGAAGTTGGCGCCTGTAGCTGCGTTTACATGAATGCGACAGAATGCGATAGCAGCGCGTCACATTTCCTAGCGCATCACGAGTAATGCGATGCGCTAGCGTTTACATGTACCGCATTACCCCGGGTGCCATGGTGGCGCCATACGGTGTCGCACATCGAAGGTAAAGCAGCGCTTCTGGCGCTTCCAAAGCTTCCGGCACGGCTGGTTCTTGTTCTTTTTTCACGACTCGCATTTTCTGGCGCCTTACACTCGATTTAGACGTTTTTAAATGCAAAGCTGCGTTTGCAGGGCTTAGTTTTCTTGTCGACATAATTCCTAATGCGATGCGCTCGCGTTTACATGCACTTCAAAAGTCGACTTACGCGTCTCAATCCACCCCTGCCTGGCGCATTAATGCGACGCGCTTTCCTAGCGCATTAGCCCCGTTTGCATGGATGCGATTCGCTAGAAAATTGATGCGATGCGATGCGATGCGCCACTTGTCGCATTCATGTAAACGCGGCTTGTATCTGTCGTATCTTCTCTCCTTCGTCCGCGTCTAGTTTGCGCCTCATTTACTTCTTTCTTTAGGAAACACACAGTGTGCCGTAATACCCAAGCCACAGGGCGCAACAAGCAGGGCACGTTCACGCTGAGGCTTCACAGCGCAGGGCTTCCCGACGTCCTATCGCTTCTCTTGGACCGGAAATGTTAAAATGTGCAGAAATGGGATTCCGAATCGCGAACAGATAAGGGCCAAAGCCGATGGTTTGAATAATCATGTTTCAGAGGCTGCAAGGAGCACAGTACACCGTGGCCACTTCAAAATAGAAGATCGTTTTATTTGAAGCCTTTTTAGTGGGAGGATGACACACTTGACAAGCGCAACAAAAACAAGAGCACAGTCCTTTATTAGATCAGCGGGTTAATTCGACAGGCGCTGTAGGACACATTATGGCACGTCTTATTTCTCCTCGTAACGTACGCAGCCACTGCTGCACAAGCAAGGTCGCAGCCTCCGACCGGCGTGCGTTGCAGCACAATGCAGAGCAACAACCAGGCTGATATGTCATTTCTGCGCCAGAGGCTTTTTCCTACGCACCAGCACTCGTCGAGTACCGGTGAACCCCTCCAAGCCATTCACTACACACGGAACAGCGCTGGAAAATATAGTTACGACATGCGTCGTTTCTGCATACACGTGGCAGCAACAGCGGTCTCCTCGGCCGATCGCAAAAAATTGCCGTTTTCCCAACATTTGGAAAACTGTTTTTAACCTTCAGACCCTAGATGTTTTTTCGTCCCGTATGTTTTTCACCCTACGAAAATGGAGAGGGAGCACGACCGGGCAGCTTAATATTCTGTAGGGATCACTGACGTTCACTACTAAGAAACTAGCAGAGATAGTTGATACTACAGCAACACCGCATTTTGCTTCAACGCGTCACTCATGCCAAGTGCCATGTAACGGCTTGTCACATCTGAGTGTACCTTCAAAGCGTACACAAACACTTCGAAACAGTGAGCTCTTTTTCATTATCATTCGAACATTTTGCACAACACAGTATGCGGAAATCTTGCCATTGTGTTTAATAACAAATTGCAACACTTCTTTTTCACGGTTTAGATTCGTCTGAAGTTCGGAAGGCAACCAACAGATATTTTAGCTAAGCCCTCACGGGAAAGAAGTGTTTACAGTGTTAAGAAACGCGGTCTTCGCTACAGCCTTAATTGGCACTAAATGAAGCCAATCATTTGGTACTAAATTGGCCCTAAATGAAGCCAATGAAGTCAACCGGGCACTAAATGAAGATTAATATAGTTATGTTAATGATGTAACACGTTTTTGCGTAGACTGGTCTTTTTATAATGTAATCTGAATCATAAGGAAGGTCCCCCTACGACTATGCTTGAGAGCACGCGCACTGATAGAGGCGATTATGGCCAGCGTGTAGAGCAAAATCGGAGTTTGTGCCTGGTCCCATTAGAGATCAAGTTCGCGTAATATAAATAACTTACCGATTGCTTACTGGAAGCAAGACACTCCGAAGTTTGCATCAAGAAATTTCAGGATTAAGGTAGCCTGCAAATTGAGAACCCCGGTGCTTCCTATGATTTGTTTATTTGGGTTTGCTATACTTGTTTTGTTCAAAAGTGGAACCAGTGTGTCCCAAAGCACGGGTGCGTGCTTGTCTGGGTGGGTTAACCTTGATCTGGGATCTGCGTCCAATTATAAATAAAATTGCACCACTGCATAGCTTTACAATTACGATGAGTTTACTTGGTGTACGTTTTATAAAAGAACGATTTCGTAACAAAATACATGTGCAGCTGCGAAGAACAGCCAGAATTTATACCAGAGCGTAATTCCAGTAAACCCACATTTTTTGTTATAATTCAAAATTTCTGGGAAAGGGCCACCAGTTTTCTGCTCTGCACTCAAACAACCGCCCGATACTCAGAACTTCCGTTCATGGTTATTTCATATCATCTAAACTGCGCGTGTGCAAATTTTTCATTTGTGACTGAAAAGCAGAGCTGAAACCACATG
Organism: Haemaphysalis longicornis; assembly: GCF_048455015.1. NCBI lineage: Eukaryota > Metazoa > Arthropoda > Arachnida > Ixodida > Ixodidae > Haemaphysalis > Haemaphysalis longicornis. The sequence continues at coordinate 26,516,078 of NW_027526361.1, forward strand.
GTTTTTAAATGAACCCAGTATTGTGAGGTCCACCACACAAGAACGGTCTACCATAAGTGCCAAATAGATGTCAAGCCGGTCATACACACTTTGGCTGCGGCTAAACAAGCTTTTATTTCTTTTTCGCAGAGACGGTCTTCGCGTTAGTGTATTGTTTTCTCTCTAAACATTTTTGGGTACCACATCGGTTTTACGCTGACTATGTTTTGTACGTTACCTGTATTTCTAAATGTTAAGTATTGTTACGCTTGTTTAAATCACTCTGGTACAAAGCTACCAGTACAAATGGAAATCATAATAGCCTTGTGATTCAGAAGCAGAACGTAAACGGCAAAGCGCAGAAACAGCCCTTTTATGGCTACTATCCATACTGCAGACAATCTCGTGAGCCATTCTTGCTCGTCGTATTACGACAGATTCGTAGAATTGAAGGAATTTTGCTCCGCATGTCGACGCAATAAACGCAAATCTGAGGTTTAGCAAATTTGAAGGTGATGTAACATAAGAGACGACGGTTGGAGTGAAAGCTAGCGTCGGTAATCCTCAAAATTGATAGCTGTCATTAAAACAAGGCGTACCGATAGGCCCACTTTCAGAAGCTCAGTATCCGAAAGCTCGAGGAATAACTTGAATCTGAGGAAAGAAAAGATCAAGCGCGTTGAAAACAGCTTTCCGTCAATTCTTGTCATGGGATTCCTGAGCTGGGCGAAGTGGTTTGCTCCCTCTTCTGACCGAAGCTCCAGAACCTGCGCCAAGTATTACTTCCCAGATTCTCATGCTGCCGTCAAGAAACCTGCCGGAGTATCTAAGGGATGAAGAAGGTAGGGGAGGAGGGGTGGCATTTTCTTAAAAGGGGGTGGGGGAGATTCACAATCCTCAACAAGTTGTAACATCAACTGCCATGCGATACGACGTATATGAACAGCTGCAACTTCTATCGCTCGATTGTCAACTTCGTAAAATTTTCACCGCACAACACCAGAGAGCAGCGGGACAAATTGAAGATTGATATCAATGAAACGTAGCAGAAGAAAATGTTTTGGCTGCTCCAATACGCTGCGTTTAGGCATCGCCTCGTTTGTTTCCACAATTTGCAACAAAACCGTGTAGTACACAATTCATTGCAACTATCGACTCCAGTTGAAAGAGCCCGCGTAGGTTATCCTACAACTGCGAGTGGCGTCATCATTGCGCTCCCAAAAGCTGACCCGTGTGAACCTTGTAAATTGTATAAAGGAGCAACCATTTTATTTCTTCAAAGCTCATACCGATCAACTAACAGAAATGATTGCACATAATTGCAAGGAACACTGCAAAAAAAGGCGGAACACTGTATTTCTACACAGCGCAGGTCGAAACGTTGCAAAACGCAGAAATTGCAGCGCTTGCTCGGGTCTCTGCAGGGCTGCACTCTGGTGCATGCTTTTCGGTGGCTCTCATGTCTGGTGTCGTCGTCGGTTGCTCCGTAGAACCGGGAAGATCCGTGGTTGCTGCGCCTGTTGGGTGCTTGATTGAGAGAGCGAGAGACAAGGTGCTGGGGCTGGGGAGGTCGAAGGGTAAGCTGGGACCATTAGAAGAACGCCTCGGCAGGAGGCTGCTGGCCAGAGGCCGACCTTCGACCTCGCGAAGCGACGAACTTTGTCCTCGAACTCTTGTTACCTGCGCCGCGGAAGAGACACATATGAATGTGCGAACGTCGGCTGACAGCTCGTTCAATGTCACTAGATACATCGTGCAAAGTTATAATCGCACCTCTCGGTGTTGCAGCAAGAGACATTGGAAGAGAATTCAGACTTCGTGGGAGTAGTACCTCTCTGAGATCGTAGGTTTCAAACAGTCAAAGCTATATATCGCTTACGAGGGCTGCAAAGCTATTCCGAACCGCTTGGGTTCAGTGGTGAGCAACCTCGTGAGGCCGAACTGGACTTCAGCTCAGCCTCCATACACTTCCGTTCGACGAAATGTAGATACCTGCGGTGAGGGTCCTGCCACTGCTGTGCGTCTGCCCTCGATTCGCTGCTGCGCGAAAAACTGCAGCCAGCTCCCTCTCTCGCGTACGTCATGGAGGCAGTCTCGAACTTTTTCATTTTCTTGGGCCCTGGGCCAGTAGTGCTGACAGTACCTTAGGTACAAAAGTTCTGCTCCAGTTCCTACGAGAGACTGAACTAGACAAATCTCTCTAGACCAGAGACAGAGCAAGTGTGTCACGATATCTACTCTTTCGCACTAGGGCGTTTATCTATTTATTTTTCTTGTGTTGGTGTCACTGTGGCGTTCATCTATTTATTTTTATTGGGTTGGTGTTGTTACTCATTTTTTTCCGTCGTTTACTTTTCATTTTGTTTCAGCGTTTCAATTAACAATTTTCTTTTCAATTTTATTTTCATGTCCGGGCTCTGCTGGCAGCATTCTCTTGTTTTTCTTGTCCTCTTTTTTAACGTTTTGTGTTTGTCTTCTTCCTGCTGTAACCCTAATGTCTGATATTCACCACTCATCAACGTAGTCACCCCCCATCTGGTGTAGCAAGCCTTGTCCCTAGCAGGGCAAACCTCACCAGTAGCATTCTCTCTCTCTCTCTCTCTCTCTCTCTCTCTCTCTCTCTCTCTCTCGACGAAATGTAGAGGTGGAGTACATTTGAGGAGATCTTGGACTTCGTGGGAGTAGTACATCTCGTTGATAGTAGGTTTTAAAAATTCAAAGCTATATATCGTATCGTCTAGTAGGGCTGCAAACTATTCTGAACCGCTTGGGTTCAGTGGTGAGCGACCTCGGGAGGCCGAAATGGACATCAACTAAGCCTCCACACACTTCCGTTTTTACGAAATGTAGAGGTGAAGTCACGTGCTGGGGTCTATAGTGGGCGAGTGTGCATGCAAGATTTGATCTTCATCAAGTATTGTGTTGATGATGGTCAATGCTCGAGCTGAGGCTGAAGAGAAGCATTAAGACTTTTCCACAGGCATGCTGCAGTTGAACATCGTTATAACGAACACTTATATAGCGAATTACGAGCTATAGCTAAATAAATACAAACTTTGCTTGGTCACGCTTTACTTCACTGAAACGTATTCTTTTATAACGAAACTGAAACCGTGATAGCCGCGCGATATCGTATATAACGAAGATATATTTGATCAGGAGGCTGAGAAGCGAATTGGAAAAACCCCCCGTAGTCCTAAACTCCAAGAGAACGTGTTGCTGGGCGTGTTGGTTGAGGTCTACAAACATACTGAGTGGCGCAAATACTCAACACACATGTGTATTCGTGGGTTGCCTGTGTCTTCTTTCTTGTGTGTTGTGTATTTGCGCCACTCAGTATGTTTGTAGTCCTAAACTGCTGAAGTATAAAGTCGCTTTTGTTCGTGGACACTTTGGAAAACTTTAGCCTGCTCAGTGCTGTGAGTAGCCACCAGACGGAGATCACATCCTTCATCAAATAAATAAGGACGCAGGCCTGTTTTGTCAAGTGAACCTTGTTCTGTCGTAATTTCACGTACTTATGTTCCGGTTCATTGAGCTCGAAATGCAACTAGAAGAAAGGTAACGGTTACCCTTTATATAGTGGGTTAGATGCCTGGAAAAAATGCGTTTTTGTTTCAAGTATTTTCGTGCGAGCCAGATTGTCGATTTGTTATAGCCAATTTTTACCTCTACTGTGATAACGAATATCGTTAATAACGAACTAATTTTCTGTCCCGATACTACTTCGTTACAACGAGGTTCGATTGTATTTCTGGCATTGTGTATTAGAATACGATGTGCACGCCCGGTACCAAGCAAAACTTTGTTGTTGGACACTGCCCATTCCATGTTTTATTGTCGTCGTGTGTTCACTAACAGGGCGGGGTTGAACCGCTGCTCTCATTTGTGAAGAGCGGATGACCCCCGTCCTCGCAAAGGACACTCGTGGCCGTAGCCACTTCCAGCAAGGGCACCCAACTGCGAGAAGGCGGCACCAAATAGCGGTGTTTGTTACCAAGGGCGTAGCCAAGAGGGGTGTTTCGGTTTAAGAACACCCCCAGAAATTTTCTGAGCAGCGTATGCCTCCTTCCCCCTTCCTTTCGCCCTTTTTTTCGCCTATGCTATTTCCCCACTTAATCTATATACCATGATATAAAAATAAAAATAAGTATGTTGTCGGTTTGATGAAGCCCAAAAAATGACTGAAATTCTGTTGGAGCGCAGATCACTGTCTATTTTTAACCGGCGGCGTATAAATAACACCCCCCAATATACATATATATATATATATAAATATATATATATATATATATATATATATATATATATATATATATATATACACATATATATATATATATATATATATATATATATATATATATATATATATATATATATATATATATATATATATATATATATATATATATATATATATATATATAGATATATATCAGGAGGTTGCATATATGCATGCATCATCATCATCATCACCATCACCAGCCTATCTACGCCATTGCATGGCAAAGGCCTCTCCGTTTAATCTGCAATAATACCGGTCCTGTGCTAAACGACCAATTTATCCCCGCAAACTTCTTGATCTCACCTGCCCATCTAACTTCCTGCCGCCCCCTGCCACGCTTGCTTTCTCTAGGGATCCACCCTGTTACCCTTAATTACCAACGGTTATCTTGCCTTCGCATTACATGCCCTGCCCACATACATTTCCTTTTCTTCATTTCTAATAATATGCCCATAACATGAGTTTGTTCCCTGACCCACTCCACTCTCTTCTTCTCCCGTAATGTTACAGCTATTATCTTCCGTTCCATTGCGCGCTGAGTCGTCCTCAATTGAAGTTGAACTCTTTTAGTAAGCCTTCAAGTTTCTACCCGCAATAAATGCTAATTAATGAATCATAAGGAAATGAGGTGGTGATGATTATATATATATATATATATATATATATATATATATATATATATATATATACATATCAAGGTTGCAGTCGTCATTGCCAGTGCTATTCGGCTTTTTTCGAAATATTTAATAGGGCCGAATGACGTGTGCTTGTCACGTTTCTTTGATTCATTGATAAATAAGCGAAAATATAAGTCGAGAAAAAATCCGCCGTTTTTCCGGGAGCGGGACTCGAACCCACATCTCCGCATAACCGGTGCGGTGCGTTCGCCATTACGCTATCCCCACAGCGGCTTCTCTCTCGACTTTAAAGCGGGGGTTTATATTTACAAGAGCTCTGAGGCCGGTCAACTAGCGCCGCCCCTCGACTACCGCGGGAGACGTAGAACGTCTTCTTTCCCAGCGGCCGCCACGTAGAACGTGGTCGGAGGTCGGGGTTAGCAATTGGCATATCCGAACTGCTGGAGCCAGTGCCTCGTAATGCATGTAGCAGAACAGAGAGATACGGGACGAGGGACTCGGTAAAGATACATATCAAGGTTGCAGTCGTCATTGCCAGTGCTATTCGGCTTTTTTCGAAATATTTAATAGGGCCGAATGACGTGTGCTTGTCACGTTTCTTTGATTCATTGATAAATAAGCGAAAATATAAGTCGAGAAAAAATCCGCCGTTTTTCCGGGAGCGGGACTCGAACCCACATCTCCGCATAACCGGTGCGGTGCGTTCGCCATTACGCTATCCCCACAGCGGCTTCTCTCTCGACTTTAAAGCGGGGGTTTATATTTACAAGAGCTCTGAGGCCGGTCAACTAGCGCCGCCCCTCGACTACCGCGGGAGACGTAGAACGTCTTCTTTCCCAGCGGCCGCCACGTAGAACGTGGTCGGAGGTCGGGGTTAGCAATTGGCATATCCGAACTGGGGGAGCCAGTGCCTCGTAATGCATGTAGCAGAACAGAGAGATACGGGACGAGGGACTCGGTAAAGATACATATCAAGGTTGCAGTCGTCATTGCCAGTGCTATTCGGCTTTTTTCGAAATATTTAATAGGGCCGAATGACGTGTGCTTGTCACGTTTCTTTGATTCATTGATAAATAAGCGAAAATATAAGTCGAGAAAAAATCCGCCGTTTTTCCGGGAGCGGGACTCGAACCCACATCTCCGCATAACCGGTGCGGTGCGTTCGCCATTACGCTATCCCCACAGCGGCGAGAAGGTTCGAGTCCCGCTCCCGGAAAAACGGCGGATTTTTTCTCGACTTATATTTTCGCTTATTTATCAATGAATCAAAGAAACGTGACAAGCACACGTCATTCGGCCCTATTAAATATTTCGAAAAAAGCCGAATAGCACTGGCAATGACGACTGCAACCTTGATATGTATCTTTACCGAGTCCCTCGTCCCGTATCTCTCTGTTCTGCTATATATATATATATATATATATATATATATATATAAAAAAATCTAGAGAAAGATAAACTCACAAAGCGCGCAGAAGTAGTATAAGAGTCGGATACACAGCAAAAACAATAACAAACAATGTTTACTTACGTAGCGGCAACGGGACTTGCCTTCATCAGAGTGAAGTTACATGATTTTAGCAAAATCATAAAATCATGTAACTTTACTCTGATGAAGGCAAGTCCCGTTGCCGCTACGTAAGTAAACATTGTTTGTTATTGTTTTTGCTGTGTATCCGACTCTTTACGTATACTATATATATATATATATATATATATATATTGGACAGTTGCCTATCGAAGTAGAATTGTAAAAAAGCAATGCATGCAAAGCAGCAGTGAAGGGGAAACGGGAAGCGCAGTGTTTTCGATTTCGCCAACACCTGAGCCCATTATGAAAGTGAACTCTTGCAGAAAATCAAGACAAAACATAGGGAGCTGGAAAATGACATTGCCGATGAAGAGAGAGAAGGCGCTGATACTTCTATCTGGCCTGGATATACCTTCAAGGTGGACCTATTAGAAATTCACCGGGATCCTTTGTGACACCTCATCCTACCGACTTGTCCTTTTAAATTTAAACTAGACGAAAACTCCTGCAGAAGTCTATTATCAAAGCTGATAACCTCGAACTTTCTAGATGATAAAACTAGTATCTGGCTTCACTCAAGAAAAAAAATTGTAATATTAAGACCAGACATATTGGCCGCACAGTAACGACTGCAAAGCAAGGTTTACTCCAGAGCAGGCAGTAATTTTTTACTCTTCTTTGCGCTTACCGGAAAGGAGAAATCTCATGTTTTATGGAGGAGCCTCCCCTACTTCTCACGCTTGGCGGGCGTGTCCAACACGCTGTTTCTTGAGCGTCCTCCACGGAATCAAATAGTTACGTCTCCACTGAGACAGAATCCTGGGTGGGAGTTTAGGGCTCATGACCTATAGAAGCTGCCTTTATAATCAACTCCACGTGCGTGATCCCGCAAAGCGCCGGCCTCGAGAGTTTTTTTTTGTGCCGGGACATTTCTTTCAGGGTTGGTTTGATCCCCGCCCTTCACCGCCAACCTCGGCGCGCGGCTGCGTCTGCGGTGCGCCAACAATTGAATCGCCTTCCATCAGCAAGAAGGGATGTTGCAGTGGAACGCGGGAATGGCTCGTTCAGGGGTGTGCACTGGCTCGGCCTCTTCATAAGCCCCGGAGCGCAACGAAACCCTTCTGCAGGCACGCAAAAAGAGTGTCGCTGGGCATTGTTCTCCCCCCAGAGTACGTCGGCAAATCGCGAATGCTGCGGTTCTTGTAACAACAGAAAACTCGCTGACGCTGGGTCAAATCACTTGTTACTCCGTATGTATACATGTCACGCGATAGGTAGTTTGCGAACGCAGTGTGGGATGAGTGTAGAGCTGACCTGTCTGGTATATTCTCTGAAGCTTCGATAGCAGGACGGGCGCAGTTAATAACAACTTTGTTGTTAAATAGATGAGACCATCCGCCTTCAGCAAACTGCGGTCTCTGTTAACTGGTAAACGAGCAAAAAAGTTTACAATCCATTCGTTTCTTCATCAACTCCGAACGGCGAGAGCAGTGTTGAGAGCGTTGCACAGTTAAACCTGGACATAATGAAGTTGACAAAATCTCGCAATTTTTCGTTACATCCAGGATTTCGTTACACGAAGGTTTCGAGTCAACGTTTGCGTGAATGAAGCAGAAACAAAACCAGAACGCTAGACATCAGCGAATGTGAACTCACCCTTCAAGGACTTATTTTGCAGCAGAAAACTGCCTGATTTGCGCGCGCGGCTTTCGCACGAGCTTAGGCACCACACGAAGCTCTAAAGAGGCAAGGTCACTTACCACCGTATTCACAAGCGTAACTTAATTATCACCTTTGCCTTTCAAAGCTTCTTTGCTTCCAAACGCGTTTCAAGAACCAAACGTATGCCGAAAAGGGCGGATTTTGCGAAATTCATGCTACTTCCGCACTCAAAATTGCTGGAACGGTGCTAGCTGCGATAATGCACCGGGTGGTGATGGCATCCACGTGCTTGTCTCGAAAAGAAAAAAAAAGTTTTCGTTTTTTGGCAGAAGAACTCATCACAGACGAACCAACACCACAGATAGCAGTGGAGACGCGCTACTAGTACACGCCGACAGGCAGACCTAGCACCTCAAAACGTAAGGGTCGAACCAACACCGCACACGGACGTGGGGACGCACGGCCGTTTGCGGTACGGGAAGTGTAGCTAACCTTGCGACGTGGTGTCACGCTACACAAGGGAAACCTCAAGTGGGTGCTAGGTTAGCCATGAGATGGCGCTGTTCTGTCTGTTCATCATCATCGTAAGAAATTTTGTTTTCAGCGATTCTAGACGTTTTTGTACAGGCTGGCCCCTTAAAGTAATGCTAGTTTTCGGCAAGTTAGTGCGTTTCGCCAGCCGATTTTTCAGTAAAAGTTCAAACAATAATGACTGATCAGCCTGGGGAGTTCATTACGTGAAGGTTAGCCGCCGCACCGCCTTCGTTACATAGGGGTCGCAAACACATTGGCATCAAAGGGGTACGAAATGGGGAATTGAAAAACTTCGTTGAATCCAGGAGTTCGTTACGCAGAGGTTCGTTACATCCAGGTTTAACTGTATCAAAACTTTACCATCCCTTCTTAACGAAAATTGAGACAAGCGCGAAAGGTTTCTGACATCAAAACGGAGTCTAACGTGCTGCAAAACCTTCGCTAAAAGGGCGTCCAATCGATCGTCAAACGTTCAAAGAACCAAATCGCAAACCCATCCGACGATTTTTCTTGCACTACGCAAACGCATCTACGAAGGAACTAAGCGTATACCTCGGACGGCTCGTGTTCGCCGAAAAGACTTCGGCAGGTGGTTGGCCTCAAGAAACTGTGCATGGTGCAGTACTGGTGCGGTGTCATCCGGCAGCACCACCAATCCTCCCGGGAACCGGCGCTAAAAGTGACTATTGCTGGTTCTAATCTTGTGCAGGGCCGTGTATGTGTGTGCGCGTGTGTGCATTGAACTTTTAAGGATCGGCCACGGGACCCTTTCGAAAAGCGGTCGAGCGGGCCACGCGGGGACGGCGTCACCAGGCCAGCAATGGGAACTTCGAGAAGTGGCTGAGAGTTGAGTTCGTTGGGTAGCGCCAATGACTCACGCTGAAAAGGGCATCTTGGTACCGTCTTGTAGACGCCACTCGAACCCTCTACACCCCCCCCCCCTTCCCCGATGAGAACTCCTTTTGTGAGAGCCTAAGGGGCTCATTATACCCCACTTCTCACACCAATCTGATGGTCGGGATTCTCAACGTGACCCTTGGTCCACACTGCGCATGAGGAGATGGAGGCACAGAGACTTAAAAGATTTTACATAATATTTAACAAGATCAACTGACTCGATCTCGCTTACGGCTCGGCGTCGCTGGGCTGCCTCGGCGTGGTGTGGCACCGACTTGTAGGATGGCCCTGACGTTCACCGCGGTCACGCCGCGGTGGCTCGGGCTCGAACGAGGGGACCGGTCCATTGAGGCTTTTGCTGGGACGGCTCGGTATACGCAGCGATGACGCTTCTCCGGCGCTGGAGGATTACCGGGCCAAACTGACATCTCGATTGCAAGTGACCCATGACATAACTGCGGAAGCATTGCGAAAAGCGGCCAACAGGAGGAAAAGCCTGCACGACTCCAGAGCTAGGGTGGTTCAATTTAGAGTAGGGGACCGCGTTTACCTAGAGTGCGTGCAGACAAAGGCAGGGCTAGCCCGTAAATTGTCCCCCAAAGGTAGAGGACCGTACCGCACTGTACCCCACCTCTCACCCCCGTCAATTTTCGGGTTGGGGAGATTGCAGGGCACTAGACAGTTGTAGTCCATGCTAAAAGACTAAAGCAAGCCCCAGACGATTCGCCTCTTGCTGAAACGGTTTCCTCATGGGAACGAGACGGTTGGGAACACCTTCGTACGGACCCTGCCACTATCAGCAGCCCTGCAGGGGAGCTAGGAGTAAAGGATGGGAGGCAGAAAAGTTTTAGTCCCTGTGACGAACTGAAAAACTTTATGCAGTCGGAGCTCGGTGGCGCTCTCCTCGAGGAAGAGGCATTGAGATCTGTTGAATATGCTTCCCAGAGAATAACGCAACAAGCAATGTCGGCTGACATAGTTCCCACTACCTCTCTCCTTCCGGCGGCCACGTACCACCTTCGCAGCCGAGTAGTGAGTGTTAATCGACCAGATTTAGGGGAAATCCCCAAGGTGGAGTAAGTTTCTGTAAAGGAAAGTTTGACATCCACCTAAATGCAGCCATACGGCTACAAAGGAAAGCTTTACAGCTTTCTCGGAAACTTCGCAGTTGAAGAAAAATTCGTCCTGGTCCAGGATTCGAACCCGGGACCACTGCTTAACCGGAGCAGTCGCTCTACCAACTGAGCTAACCAGGAGGCTAGTCGTTAGTAGCGCGAAAGCGAATTGATCAACAACTCGAAGTGAAGGACAGGTGTTAATTGACCAGATTTAGGGGAAATCCCCAAGGTGGAGTACGTTTCTGTAAAGGAAAGTTTGACATCCACCTAAATGCAGCCATACGGCTACAAAGGAAAGCTTTACAGCTTTCTCGGAAACTTCGCAGTTGAAGAAAAATTCGTCCTGGTCCAGGATTCGAACCCGGGACCACTGCTTAACCGGAGCAGTCGTATGGCTGCATTTAGGTGGATGTCAAACTTTCCTTTACAGAAACGTACTCCACCTTGGGGATTTCCCCTAAATCTGGTCGATTAACACCTGTCCTTCACTTCGAGTTGTTGATCAATTCGCTTTCGCGCTACTAACGACTAGCCTCCTGGTTAGCTCAGTTGGTAGAGCGACTGCTCCGGTTAAGCAGTGGTCCCGGGTTCGAATCCTGGACCAGGACGAATTTTTCTTCAACTGCGAAGTTTCCGAGAAAGCTGTAAAGCTTTCCTTTGTAGCCGTATGGCTGCATTTAGGTGGATGTCAAACTTTCCTTTACAGTGAGTGTTAAAGGAGCCATCAAGACAGAATACAAGTTTGTTTAATTCGAAAGATTTCGCATTTTATAGTGCCCCCAGCGCTTGTCCGGCAGCAAATGATGCCGTATTCACTGAGAAATTGATCAATTTAGGTTAAAATTTTGATTCCCCCGCCAAATCGCAGGTTTTCGGAATGTCAGCAATGACATCAGAAGTGCGTGCATTAAAGCGAACTTCCACTGCGCCATTCGGGTATGCGGCCTTGCTGTCCGTCAGCCCTCCCAGATGGCGCTGCTATAGTCATCCATGAACCATTGTCCGCCGTTGATTTGTTTTTGAGCGTATTTGCACCTGGCTTGTTTTTGTTACTGTAAAAAGTGATCGTCTCATGAAACCTGGGGTATCCTCGACAAACAGGGTCACGTAAGACAACGATGCTTAGGCCAATCGGACAGTGTCCTGTAAAGCATAGAGCTAATACCTGTAAAGCAACTTCAAAGCGGCGGAGTGCTGTGCAGCTAAAACAAGCATAGTGCGCCGAGTACCAACAGCAGTGCGCATCGGTACTTCTATGCTTACGTGCGTTTTCGTAGCTTTTATTGTTGACCGCACCATTCTTACTGCTGTAAAATGAATATGCATTACACTTAAGCGCAAATAGTTCGTTCGGAAAGCCTATAAGCCGTGCCTAATTTGCGTTTGCTTTTTCCGTCCTCAGCCAATCGCACAGCTGAGCTCATGTGACATCATAGGTTCTGAACATGTGGCATCATAGGTGCTGAACCCATGGGTGATACTGAGTTTGATATACGCGGAATCGAGCAGCTGCTTTTACGTTTGAAACCGTCCAGTGAAATGGGGCCCGATGAATTGCCTACAGCGTTGCTATCGTCATGTGCAGCCGTGCTATCAAAATATTTTCGAATTCTTTTTTCGAGGTCACTGAAAGAAAGAGTTCTACCAGATGACTGGAAACTTGCAAACGTTGCGCCGTTGCACAAATCTGGACCACGTAGCCTCGTACCCAATTATAGGCCTGTTTTTTTGACGAGTGTACTATGTAAGGTGTTCGAGCACGTGCTTTTCACTCGCATTATTAACCACTAAAATTCATTCTCGCTGCTTAGCCCGCAACAGCAGGGTTTTCGAGCTGGATTTTCTTGTGTGACGCAACTAACAGAATTGACTCATGATATTGCTGGTGCATTGGATCAAGGTTGTGGAGAGGGGGGGCATCGCGAAAGCAGGCGAAAGCCCGCGAATCGCCGGAAAGGAGGCGCCGTTCCCTTCGCTCAGCAGCCATGTCACGTCATGGGTCACGGGGAAACCCGGCCGTCCAATGGGACGGCAGGGTGGTGAACATGACGTCATTCGGGAGGTGAGAAGACACGCGCGGAGAGCGCGCGGGGAATAGGGAGGCGACGACCACCAGAACAGGAGCCGGGAGAAACCGGCTCGTCTCAACTAGCATCGACGAACATCGTCACCGGTAGCGCCTGAGTCAACCGACTCGGCCGCTCAAGCAACGCGGGACCCGTAGACGACGCCGAAGACGGGAGCGCGAGGGTGGTTTGAAGAATAAACCACCCCAGAGGATTACCGCCGTTGTCCTTGCCTCTTGCCTGCCTCCCCACGCCGGCGCTGTCCACACGGCAGCCGCGTGCGGAGGATCGTCTGAGTCATTCCCACGCCACAAGGTTTCCCTGTGGACTGTATTTTTCTTGATTTAGCAAAGGCGTTTGACGTTGTTCCTCCCTCACTTCTCCTAGAAAAATTGGCGTGGTATAACATAAACCCTGAAATTGTTCGTTGGATACAAGAGTACTTGAACTGCTGGAAACAGTGTGTTGTCGTAAATGGTCAGCTGTTTGAAGATGTCGATGCAAGTTCGGGAGTACCGCAGTGTTCTGTTTTGGGCCCACTATTATTTTTAATTTTCATGAACGATATTTGTAACGGTATTTCTTCTACAATACGATTGTTTGCAGACGACTGTGTATTATGTGTATTATATAGTATTATTAATCACTTTGACGACTGCACCGCGCTTCAACATGATCTGAATAGGCTATTTGATTGGTGTAAAACTTGCGGAATGCAGATAAACCTACAGAAATCTGTGTACATGTTCTTCACGAGAAAGAAAACGCCTCATGTTTATTCCTATACCATTAATGGTGCATGTCTTAACCAAACGTTCGAACGTAAATATCTTGGTATGTATCTTACCTCGGACCTGTCTTGGCGCCATCATGTAAATTATGTGTGTGCGAAAGCTTGTCGTGTTTTGGGCTTCCTACGTCGCAACGCGAAACGTTTTCCAGGGAAGACTAAAGAGTTGCTGTACAAGACCAATGTTCACCCCATACTCGAGTTTGCTTGTACGTTATGGGATTCACGTATCAAATCTGATATCGAGAAACTAGAAAGAGTTCAAAACTTGGGTACTCGCTTTGTTCTTAAAGATTACTCAAGGAATTTCAGTGTATCTACAGCTAAGCGCAGCCTAGGTTGGGATTCGCTTCAGCATCGTAGGAGAGTACTCAGACTAAAATTTTTAAAATGCGAATGCATTTCTTAGTCGGGGGTTGTCCTGCTCCGTCGGCGTGCGCCCGCAGGTGTTATCTCTCCGCGCTCCTCCTCGCCCCTAGCAACAGCTGTGGCGCGCCTAGCAACCGGAGCAGGTGGTAGGTCGGGCGGGAGTCGCGGAGGGCAAGGGGAGAGGAGGAGCGCGCTCGGGCGTGTGAGGGCGCTCACATCGCGGAGCTCGGCGGGCTCTCTCTCCTCTCCGCGTACCCTCTCTCCGCTCGCTGCGCTCGGAATCTATATAATGCAGTGGAGCGCGCGCCTGGCGCCTTGATAGCGATGGAAGTCGGTGAAGTCGAATCCCTCGCGGCAACGATACCGCAAGCACGAAGTGTAACACAATGCAACCTGAGCATTACACCATCGGTTCCGCACGATCCCCTTCGGGGAGGTGGGGGGATTTTTTTCACAATATATTTCATAACAAAAACAGAGATAGACAAAAGTTGTTATTTAATGAGTCCAGACTACGTTTCACTAAGAAGAGATCACTCCTGTCAAATAAAAGAAATGAGTTGTAGAACCGAATTGTTTAAGCATTCTTTTTTCCCCAAAGCTATCCGTGAATGGAATAAGTTACCCAAAACTGTTGTGACAGTTATGTCTAATGATGTATTTTCGTGTTCTTTGTACTGTATCTTCGTTGAACATGCCGGGTTTTGGCGTGTCATTGTGCTTTAGGTGATATTTCTGTTCTGCCTGTATTTTTGTATGAATTTCTACTTTCTCCCCCCCACTGTAATGCCTTGAAAAGGCGCTGTGGGTACTATGATAAATAAATAAATAAATCTGTCCCGCTTAGCTTTCTTTTTAATAAGCCTACTTTAAGTTGGCACGGAAGCACCAGCTCGCTTTGCTGCCTTCGGCTTTTTTGGGGGTCCTGATGACAGGCTGGTTCTTCTCGGTGAGCTCTACAGGTCATGGCGAGTCCGTGAATGGCATTTCCTTGCCCGAATCCTGCCTGGCATTCTCCGATGGACAGACAGCGTCACCGTACCGCGAAAACCTTCGTTTCGGCCACTACGTGGCGCACTGGGAGCCTCATCGAGTATGCGCAGCTTTGACGTCACAATTAGCCACACAGGCACAATGGTTAAAGCTGGGCTTCGCCCAATCCCCAATGAGTTGGCATGAAATCACAAGCAGAATGGCGCACTCACGTTGCTTCATCCTACAGGTGCATTACATCTCCAAACTCCCGAATTATTACCAATTAACGTCACTGTGCTTGTGCTTCCGTGCCCGGAAGCCCTGTTAGGACCCTTTCGTACGTTGTTTTTGTTGCTGTGTGGGGACAGTCAGAACAACCTGGGCCCTGATGGAAATATACTCTCTCGCAAAACCTGAAAACAGTTAAAGACCAGAATTCTCGGTCCATGAATACGCATGGAAACGCAGCAACATGCGATGTCTGAAACGATTTCAGAACTCAAGTTTCAACAAAAGCTTGATTCTAGATCAATTTTAGACGTAAAAGCAAGTCTGGAAAAGGTTCAAACCCAAGCTGCTGTTATTGACAAATAACAGCAAGATTTGAACCTGCTGCAGAGTACTACAGACCGCCTGAAAAAGAGACAGGCGCCTCATGTTCTCGTCATGGGGACGCTGAGAATAAGTGTCGCCGCGACAACATTTTCTTTTACGATAAGGACAAAGTAAGCGGCAGAATCTGAAAGAGAGAGAGAGAGAGAGAGAGAGAGAGAGAGAGAGAGAGAGAGAGAGAGAGAGAGAGAGAGAGAGAGAGAGAGAGAGAGAGAGAGAGAGAGAGAGAGAGAGAGAGAGAGAGAGAGAGAGAGAGAGAGATAGTTTTTTTGTCTACCTTGTTAGGGCTAGGGCCACCTCCGCCATA
This sequence comes from Haemaphysalis longicornis, assembly GCF_048455015.1. Taxonomy (NCBI): domain Eukaryota; kingdom Metazoa; phylum Arthropoda; class Arachnida; order Ixodida; family Ixodidae; genus Haemaphysalis; species Haemaphysalis longicornis. The sequence goes on from NW_027526361.1 coordinate 26,531,844, forward strand.
GACGTCGGGCAGAGGCCCTTGGCACTAGCAACATCTTTTGCTAACTGGATGCCCCAGAGTTTATCTGTCGGGTCTGAGCTGAGTAGTAGGGCCTTCCACTGCTCATCACTAGTGTTTTTGCGGCTATGAGAGAGAGAGAAGGCTCTTTATTGAAAAAGCAGAGAGGTTTGCCAGCGTTTACAGTTGCAAGTTGGGCGAGTTGGTGAGTGTTCATACTTAATCACAGCGCAAAAGACGGGACAGACAGAAGAATCAGCGCCTGTCCTGTGGTTCTGTATGTCCCGTCTTTTGCGCTGTGATTAAGTATGGGCGTTTACAGTCGCCTACATGCTTCTCTGCTGAGGTATGGGGATGGGGGAAGAAAAGGCCCAAGAAAGAGCTGGACAGGAAAGAAAAAGAAAAAAAAAACTGTCGAGGTCTTTGCGCGATAACCTACTTTCACAAATTCGGTTTTTGGTCTGAGCTTGGGCCACGTTATTTACAATTTTGAAATTAGGCCAATGTCTTCCAAATAAGAGAACAGACTCCGTAGAGCTTGGCGCTGCTTCGAGGGAAAAATCCATGGTACTTCAGAGTTATTGCAAGTCACCTGAAGTTATTCCCATAGTATATGTGCACGATTGGCTGGTCTGTCCCTTGCATCTTTGACATCTGAAAACTCTTCGGGATGTCATTGAATGTAGACGCGACGGGGTTTGGGTACGAGTCCATTTGGAAAAGCCGCCAAGCCACAAATTGCATTTTACTGAGGGATAGATGAGCAGGCGGTGTGGGTGGAACCCGGATGGAGTACGGACCCGTTCAAGTCGGTAATGGGAGTTCACTTATACATGCCATGTAGGCTTTATGCCATAAGACCTACTATCACAATACGAAAGTCTGTATGACTCAGTAAGCTCTCTGAAGTACACAAGTCTATCTGTTCCCGTCGAGCGAAGCTAGTGTGCGTCTGTGTTAGAATTGTCGAAGCCAGGTCGGTGAGCATTCACCTCGTTTGGACAGGACGTGGCAGGGAGAAGGAAGGAAGGAAGGAACGTACGCATCTGTCTCTTTCCGCGCATGCCGAAGAATCCCGAGCCCCTCTTGCCCTGGAGCACGGCTCGGCGCAGTTGGGCGATGAAGGAGTCGACGCTGGGCGGCGCCAGGAGTCGCTTGCCGCGCATAGCGTGGAAGGCCCGCTTGTCTTCTTCCCCCCAGCCCCCCTCGTCGCGGTCCTTCTTGCCCCGCATCGCGTGGAAGGCTCGCTTAGACTCCGCGCCCGCCGCCGCCTCGTCGTCCTCCGCGCCGGTCGAGTCGCCGCCCCAGGACTCTTCCAGGAGGACGTCGCCCAGCTCCGGAGCTTGGCCCTCACCGCCACCGCTACCCGCCTCGGAGCTCTGCAACAGAGGGGGCAAGCAACGGCGACGCACAACGCTCAGACTACTGGCTTGTGGGTCCCCGGCCACGAAACCGAGAGCATCGGAGAAACCAAAGCGCGAAATACCGCCGTGTGATGTGTTCGTAAGAACAGGGAAAATATTTTTCGGCCAAGATATGTCTTTTGACACAAGTACAGGATCGTGACCTGGTATTTACAGTACAACGTCGTAGCCACTGAGCCTTTACGATATGACGCTACTTGACAGCGCAATGTCACACGACTGGAACAGCAGCTGGAGGACAACAGCTGTTGTCTGCGTAATAAGTTCTCGCTTTTCAGTAGCATCATCTCGTCCAAGCAAACCCTATGACAAGGGTTTATCCAGAATTTCGATTCTTTTTATTAAGGGGGTGGGGCGAGTCGACATTCTCCTGGGGGCGTTAGGGGGATGTTGGGAGGGAGGCACACAGATCCCTACGACGGGTGGTCGTGGTCGTGGAATCTTTCTTGGGGGCTGTTGAAATCCTCCTGGGTGTTGTTGTGGGAAGGGGGGGGGGAGCGGTGTTGGTGGGGTGTATAAATGCCTGCCTAAACATTTGTAGACTGCAGCTTCGTTGCCTTAGAGCTGTCCTATATCATTGAGCAAAACGAAAATCCAATGTACTACACACACACTGACTACAAACTTTGTAGACTACCAACCCCTACCCTGTTTCTGGTTGCTTTTGCTGTTGTTTTCTTTGTAGGTGGAGCAAAGCCCAAAGCGATCGCTTTCCGGCCGGTGCTAGAGAAAAGTACCCTCAAGGCAACCTAGCTTGTCAGGCATTTTACGAGCGCTCACTTTCACCGGGAAACTTCGGCTTGAAGAATTCGGTTCGTCTGCATGCGTGTATATTGTCAGTCCATCGACGGGATCTGGCTCGAAATTGGGGCTTGCTTCCGCGCACGCGCAATGCGAGTCCCCGTTGGCGCTCCTGGCGGGAAGTTAGGCGGAAAGGAGCAGGCACGTGTTACACGCTGTGTGTGGGGTTGTCAAAGTGCTCGTTCCCGCCGGTGCCGGTTGCATTGCTGGTTGCTTGTTCGTAGATGGTGGGGCCTTTGAGTGCGATTGGCATTCCTATCTTGCTGGTCTAGAGGGACCCAGTACTTATAATGGTCGAAACGGGCTGCCACAAGTGAAGCAGAAGACCGCTAACGGTAGGGGAATCACTTGAAGCATTGGGACCATTGTAACTTGCGTTTTTTATTTTGTTTCGCCGCGGAGAAGTGTTTATCTCCTGAATTCTGCTGATGGTGACGACGCCCTGCGGCCCCACGCAGAAACTGCCCGTTCTGAATTTCTGCGGCGGGGAGCCCACGCGTGGAAGATAACGAAATCCACGGTTTGTCGGCAGCATTGCTATGCTAATAAACCGGGTGGGAAGCGTGTAGTCCTCAGGACTAAAAAATTTACGCATCTCCAGGAAGTAAATCATGGCGAGTGGGCGAATCACTTGGAATCGTTCTTACCGTAAATCGCCCGTGGCATTGCCCACTTGCGCATGTGAATGAGTGACAACGCGTGTGTACAGTATATGCAATTCCAATCCAATGCGATACAATTCAGTTTAGTCTAATCCAAATCCAATGCAATACAATGCTTCCCCGCATGCGAAACACTGTGTACACAGACTCCAAGGGACAAGAGCACGGACGAAGCGAGGTCCTAAGGTGCTTCGCCCCTAAAGTGTGCACCAGTAACGCAGCACCTTACCAAATATACACGTCTTCTAATCTGCAGCCCCGCTGGCAAGCTTTGGACCAGCTCCTCGCAGCACGAACCACAAAAGTCTGATGCGGTGATTCAGCAAACGTGCCACTCTCGCAAAGCTTGCCAAGGACATTCCAATGCTATTGATTGCTTTTTCTGAATAGTAAATAGCAAATTACAAATTTGTCTGCGATTTGTTGTTGCAAGGGAGCACGCATGTTGCTTTGACTCTGTCAGGGTACGAATTCGATTATTGCACGCCCTGCAGAATAGAAAATAATTTTGAAAAGTCAATACGAACATTGAACGGCACAGGTTTACAGAGCGTGAATCCCGCACCCAAACCCCTCTTTTCACCTGCCCTACGTTTTGTCCTCTGAGTCCTGCTGCCGCAGTGCAGGGTATCAAACCTGACTCTACACCTGGTTAACCTGCCATGTTTTCCGCTCGCTTTTTCCCGCCTTCCCTTCGCCTTGTCTGCCATGGTTCCCCTCAGTTGTTTTGCGCCGACGTAACAATCTTTGTTTTTCTTTGGATAAACTCGACGGAGCCCAGAACATGACTCCAGCCATCCTGCTTAAAATTTGGTATTCAAAAACGATCCGTCAACTCCATGCGCCGAAAAATTCTGGCTCAAAATAGCTCGCGATACATTTTTTGTGCCTGCGGTTTTGCAAACTGTTCGATGCATTGAGTTAAAAAAAAGATAAAAGCGACAAGCGAGAAACGACCTTCAATCCTCAACAGCGCAGTGCCACCTCTGCCGTTATTCAGTGGGAAAGGTTTTCAGAAAAGTTTTGAACCTTCTTGAGGCCCGGCAACAGCAAGGTGTTTCACACGTGTTTAAGCAGCGGGGGTTTAGAGTCTAAAATATAGCTGCTCGCTGGGCGAAAAGACCCCTCTTAGGCACACTGTCCTTCTGCTCACAAATACTTTTCCTATCCCTTCTGTCCCCACCAAACCTTCCTTTCGTGCAGCTTCTTTAGATTGACAATACACCACTTGAAGCTTGCCTTCGCACAATTTGCTTTTGGGCGCTTTTCGTTATTTTTCGCCTTTCTGTTCGTCTTTCGTTCTCCTCTTGGCATTTACGTCGCTCCCGTGCCGTCGCGGCCGTCGCTCGCGTCGAAAACAAGTTGGTCGGCACGTGGTCGAGGATATTTTGAACCCTCCCCACTCGTCGCACGGCTGTACTTTGCCTCACTCGTGGGCGTTGCACCGGTGCTTCTCGTTCCGAGGGCCTCGTCGCGAGTCAAAAATGCCCGCCCCACCGCCGCTCGGCAGATGATCGCTTTCGTAACTCCCTCAAGCGGCGGTCTCCGGCAACGAGATAATCGTAGCGCGCCGTTGGTACCAGATTGCGCGCTCCGAGCTGGCACCACGCGTGCCAGTGTCCCCTTCTCAATCAAAAGGCGACAAAGCGACGTAAAAGAGACGACGCAGTACACGGGGGCGAACAAGCATTTTTAACGGCTGCAGTAAAACGTTAACAGTTACACTGGGTGTGTTAGCTGGTTTGTCTAGAGCTAATGCGTGTCAGAAACTTCAGGTGGTTGTACTTTTCTTGCTGCCCCGCTCTGCGCAGGTGGCTAGGTGTGAAGGAGATGAGAAGGGGTGCATTTCGCGATGCATTTGGGACGTGGAGAAGTAATTGTCTAGAAGGTATGGTTAGAGATTCTGTGAGCTTTTTTTCCCCCTTCTTAATAAGAAGTTTGCCTATAGCTTGCATTTCAGGATCCGAAACCCAAGAGAAGCTACTCAGTCCATGTGCTGCCTTGGTCAATGTACCCTTAAGGCGCGCAGGAAACAATCGTTTAGAAAAAAAATTGGCCGCACATCTGCTCCTTTCGTTGCGAGTGTCGACGCAAGACGAAGTCGGCTGGCGCCTCTGGCAAGTAAATGCATCCCTACTCTTTCCCGCTCACCTCTCATGCTGTTCCTCTCCCGTCTCGCTCCTTCCTAGATAACACGCTAGAGGTTTGCCCCAGTAAATTTAAATTTACCGCGTTCCACTGTTCCAAGTCGGGTGCATCGATGCCAGCGCTGCCTTACGGTGGAGATGCGCGTGGATGCAAGCACCCGTTGCCCTACTCCACGAGCGTTCCAAGCGAAACACGGAAACTATCTAGTGGAAACGTTAAAGTTGGCTTTCTCGGAGTAAATGCTTCACCGCACCTTTCGATCTTTCCGCCTAGTGCGGTTAGAAAGTAGTAGAGTTCGTGCTGATGAATTTTGCCAAAACGCGCTCGTGGCGTTCGCGTGCCGGCCCACCAAGTGTTCCTGGGCTTTGGGTTTTGAGATAGTGTTTCATATACGGTAGACGTTGTCAGTTGTCTTTGCCCGAGATTTCACACCGTGCCACTCACGTGGGGAATTTTATAGTGCGGCGTGCAGGTACTATAGCCCAATAGTGGCCCGGTCACGCGATCATGCCTTATTTTCTTGAGGAGGAGGAGGAATGAACGTCCCTATGGAGCAGTTAGTCTTGGGGAAAAGTCCTTATTCCAGGAGCCCTTGAGGCCATCCAGCTTGTTGGGCTCTCTTCACAAGCCAAAGCTGGTTCGTTAGGGGCCGAGCTGGACAGTGCTCTTCCCACTGCTCAGAGGAGGGGAATGGCAGGGGGATAGTGGTTCTTGTGGTTCTTATTACAGCCCCACACAGTATGGTAAAGCGTGCCCGAAGCCTCGCAGAAGTGGTATTTCGAGGAGTGCAGGGTGGGGGCCAGAAGGTGGGCTCTAGTTGGGTGGGGAAAGGTGTTTGTTTGGATGCCTCGAAGGTGGCGTTGTTGCTCTTTTGTCTTATTTTTGTGTGGTGGATGGCACATTGTTCACTCCAGGAGGTAGTGCTGCGTGATTTCTCTGATGGACCACAGGGGACAGACATGCCACTGCTCGCCGAACTCCTGACTAGCCCGGTGCGTCAGATCTCGGGTATGCTGGTGGGCAGCTTCGTTGCCGGGCACGTCGGCATGGGCTGGAGTCCAAATGATCCTTACGAGGTGTGGTGGAGGGTGCTGAAGTAGAATTTGTGTGGCGGGGGGTGAGATGAGGCCATTCGAGAAAGTTCTACATGCTTGGTGGCAGTCCGTAATAGTGATTTCTGGAGGGGTTGGAACAATTGCTAGGGCGATGGCTGCTTCTGCCTGTAGTGCATGGCGGGTAGGTATTGATGCACTTGTGAGGAGGGCTTAAGCTGCAGTCCAGACCAGACTAGAAATGTTTTTGGCTTGGCATTCGCAAAGCCGTGGCTTGGTGCGTGGTGTACTGGTTGCGCTTGCTTGGGCCTACTAGCGTGCCTGGCGAAGAGCCGCCGTTTCACTTATGCGCAACAGGTGCTTTCTGCCCGTTTTATTTTTCGCGCTCAGGAAAATGCCATCCAGCGTTGGACCGTCCAGAGGGCCGAAGACGCCGCTAGGAGCAGAGACATCCTGGCCGTCGTCTGAAGCACACCGGCCATAACTAGGCCTTTCCTCTGGACTAGGAGGAGGAAGTAACTTTATAGTTACTTCCTCCTCCTCAGAAAAAAACCATTGTGTTGCTCTTCTGTTATCGGCGAATTGTGATTATTCCAAATAAAGACTTCCTCGAACAACCGGCCAGAATTCGGCACCGCTCTGAACTGTGCTCGGTTCTTCTCGTCGCTCAAATTCTCTGCTGGGTCTTGTTGGGGAAGACGCTGCTTGAGTGAGACCATGTGTCGGGCGCCTTTTCCAAGTGTAGTCTCATCTCAGCGCTATCATAATTGCACGGGGCTGAAGTACAATTTCGCGGATGTCACGAAGACCACAAGTTTGATTACCCTTTGAAGTTTTTCTGGGTTCCTTTGGAATGGTCATATTCGGGGTGTATTCGACGAAATTGTTTGGGAAAGCTCTCTATCACAAAGTCTTGGAAAGCTTGTTGAAGGAATTTGTTACACAAAATCGAGATGAGTTTACTCCAAAAATCGGATTCCTCCGAAATGATTTTCAGGCCAGGATGCTCTATTCGGTCGGCTTCCGTGGACTTGGAGAGCCGTCTTCACCTGACTCAGAACATCCATGGCTCGGGCATTTTCGTCTGTAATTTGTTAAGACAACGTTTACTGCTGATGTTTACTGTAATGACTATGTTTACTGCCTCTTGTGAATACAAAAAAGACAGGGAAAGAGTAGGAACATCCCATGCACTAAGAAAGGCTGCATGTCTAACCCTAAACAGTGCATTAATTTATTAAGTGACACCCTTACCACGTGTTTAATTGCGTGGGTGGGCCTTAACACATCGAACAACAGAAAACGAAGGACAACGCTGCCATGAAGAATAGTGATGAGCAAACAAAGTTATCAACTAAGGCTAACCAGAAGTTTTAGGGTGGCGGCACTCGCAGCTACGTGACAGAGGGATATTTTAGCGCGAGAGGGTCATACCATGCTTGGCCAGCAGAATTTACGCTCAGAAAACGACCCTGACCTGAACTCTCGACAATGGTGGTGTGGGAAAACCGCGCTTCGGCTTTTAGTGTCGCCGAAGAAAAGCGACGCAAAACCCGGCATCCATCTCAGCAAGCGTCGTGTTCTTTTTCGAAGACAAAGTCAAAAAGCACAGCTCGCGCTGCGTGCTGCACGCACAGATCCTCTTCATCGTCGTCTTCCTTGCGCAGCTCATTCCAACGACGTGACAGTTCAGCGCGATGTTCAAATACCATTTACAACAGGTGGGCTAGTAGTCCGCCCGAGCACGCGGGAGCAGAAACTCGCCGGGGATCGCGCCTTGCTTGCACCACGCGCGGTCGTCAGGACTGCTAGGCAGAGTCACCAAAGAACAACGCCATGCAGCACAGCAAGCGTAAGCGTGTACTACACTTCACGTGCGTGCCGCAATTGCTGAGAAATTTGCCCCCCTTTTAGAGACAATAGTCTTCCATGGGCTGCTCAAGCTTGAAAATTTTGGTCTGTCTGTCTGTCTGTCTGTCTGTCTGTCTGTCTGTCTGTCTGTCTGTCTGTCTGTCTGTCTGTCTGTCTGTCTGTCTGTCTGTCTGTCTGTCTGTCTGTCTGTCTGTCTGTCCGTCCGTCCGTCCGTCTGTCTGTCTGTCTGTCTGTCTGTCTGTCTGTCTGTCTGTCTGTCTGTCTGTCTGTCTGTCTGTCTGTCTGTCTGTCCCTCGATTCAGCCACCGGACCAAAACATAACAGAATTCTTGAACGCAAGTTTATATCACAAAGCATTTCCGATCCACTACTTCTGGAAACACACCGCATACTTGTCAACATTTTTCAGCGAAAAAGAAACATTAGGAGTATTCGAGGCAAAACATCAATACCCAAGTGGTATCTGCAATGTTGTTTTAATTAAAAATAGATAGCTGCTTGATCGCTGCTATAGCAAATAAAAATACGCGTTGGAAAACAATGCTTCGATCCCATAATACAAAAAAAGTGGTTGTGCGAGTGCCTGTGTGTGCGTGTAATGCCGTGTGGCGGCATCACGAGAAATAAAACAGCTAACGAACGGTTCTAGTATATAGCGTGCGAGCAATGGAACTCGGGAAATTTTGATTTTGACTGGAGCACTGAGGATAGAAGAGAGGCGTTTACGTGACAGGAATAGCAGAAGAGTATCGTCCTTCGACGACATTTGCGACGAAGTGAGCAGATAGGCGGCCAATTTTTTAAACCATGCTTGTCTGTTTAGAACTGGGTGTTTTCGCACTGAAATCGATCATGAATGCATTTCATATTATCATAACACTTGTAATTCTCATTGTAGGTCGCGTAACCCCAGATTAGCTGCGTGATATTTTTTTAAGTATCCACACACACATGCGTGTAACACGTGAAAATAAAAGAGACAATAAAAGCAATTTTTAATGGAAAAGCGAACGAAGCCACATAACAATAAATTAATAAATAAGTGAGGAGGTATAAAAAAACAATTATAGGTTCAGTTATAACCGTTATGAAATTAGAGGCTCACGTCACATACAAAGCTAGGAAAACAATTAAGCTGGCCTATTCACCCTCGAGAACCTAGGCAAGATAGCCCAATCATGTCATTCATGGTCGGTTAAATTTTGAGGCATGAAGCTACATGTGCGCCGGTCAAACAAGGTATAAGCCGACTAAAACACCCCCAAAGGCTAACTGAATTCCTGTTTAACGTTGACTCTTTTAAGTATCCTTTCTTTCCCTTAGCAATAACGGAATTGAATCTTCTAACTCTATAACCAGTACCACAACTTTGACAGATATTTAAAGTTTTATTGACAGAAAATTTCACACAACGTAGCCATAATCACCTATCAGCGTCAATACCCAGATCGCGACTTAACCAAATGTTTTTTTTTTCATTATGCGAGTGTCAATTACTGAGAATGTGTGTGCTGTACAGTATACATTCCGTTAGTAATCGAATACACTGATGAATCTTTTAAATAGTTCTATCGCGGCCTGTAGGCATTTTTCGCGCAAAATTTAATGGCTTTCTTTTGTTGTACGTACAATGTATTATGTGCACTAGTTCATTGCTTTTGTACGCACCACATTGTTCTGAAGCTATGACATGAAATGTGTAATATCCTTCCTCCAAGAATCCCATGAGGGATGTTCAGTATGTTTAAATAAATGAATAAATGAATTTATGCCTGCGTTTTTCTGGTCCTTCCGAACATTTGTTTCCGTAAGTCATGTAAATGTGTATGACCGGTATTCAATGGCGTGGAATGCATGCAGGCAACCATTCCAGTGCGCCGCCATATCTGTGGCCAAGCGTCTGTAGCTAGGCGATGTTGTGCGCACGGCCCCCACATCAGGCACCCCTCTTCTCCTCCATGCAACCGTGTGAGTGCGCCGTCACTCGTTACGTCGTGCTCCGCGGGATGGCGGTACTTGTCCATGTCCGTGGCGCATCGGCCATGTCTGTGGCCGTTTCCAGTGTTGCCAAGCGAAGAAATTGACCGCTAAACTTTTCAACGAATACCATCTATAGGCCCCTCCTCCAAGAACCCCACGAAGGATTTGCAGTACATTTAAATAAAAAACGAATAAATGTACGCCTGAATTTTTCTGGTCCCGCCAGACATTTGTTTCCGTGAGTTAAATGCGCGTTGTGAAACCAAGCGCGAATGTTCGAGGAGGGGGAGTGAACACTCACTTGATATGTGGCGCCTCTCGCTGAGACTAGCGTGAGCAGCAGCACCAGGGAACACAGCGCCAGGGCCTTCATCTCCGTGTGATGCATGGTAGCTGCTGCGGAGGCAGGAGAAGGAAAACGGTGCGTCAGAAAGGAGTCCTCGGAGAACACGATCGGGACGTCGACATGGGCACACCGCGACTCACACTCTGTGTTCTTAAAGGAGCCATGAAAAGCCCGATTAATCCAGCGGCACAACTTAAGTGAAGAGGAGGCGGTATACGCTAGACTGGTCTCTCGGTGCCACCTCAGATTTGATTCAAAGGCCAAACACGCTTCACGAGGATAATTTACCGTTTTCAAGTTATGGCACTTGCAGAATAAGTAACCGATGTTGAATCAATGCTCAAAACTTCGAAATAATTAACGCTCTGAAGATCTGACACCTTACCGAAAAACAAAACGCGAAACACCTTTTTTATGGAAAAAAATTAAAACACCAAGCTTTTTCTATACAAACTAAAGCAAATCAACGTCCAAAAGTCATGCTCCCTAAGTCCTAAATCCAAACTGCCAAAGTTTAAATTCAGAGTCCACTTCAACTCAACCAAATTTTAAAGACAAAGCCGTCGAAACAAACCCGAAGGAAATGCTCAACGACCACCACCCGACCGCGGCAGCGACGTGGTGGCCGCCATGCAGAGTGCACTTTCAGCGATAAATGAGCCCCCGACTGGGTTACGATATTCAATAATCTCTTCACCATCCGGTATTTATAAGTTTCATTGTAAATATACGTAAATAGACCTTGGGTGCAGGTGTATTACATTGGTACATGTGTATTAAACGGTACAGTGACTCCTCGGCTCATTAGGCTTTCCTAGAAAAATTAAACGCATTTTTTTTTCGCATTGTACATATTTTTGTAGAAAGAGCGTGCACGTAGAAATAGCATGCTACGTTTTATGTATATAGAGGATTTATGTATGCGGTGCGAATGTGACTGTACCGGGCGCCAAAGTGCGCAGCGCTTTGGCGCCCGGTACAGGGGTTTCGCGCCGGCGGGGGCGGCGGTGGCATCCGCGGTACCCAGCGAGCGTGCGAACCACCCCAGCACAAAGAATACGGATGAGCAGCACTGGCGAAAGTGTAAGGGGGAGGGCGGCGCGTTCTGCTAAGGCGCCATCTCTCATCGCGTCGCCACGGTGGTGGTGATTTATTAACAAAGGAGGGAAGAGAAAAGGCCTGGGGATATTGTTGAACTCAACGGGGAGTTCACCCTCATACGACCCAGTCCAGGGAAGGGGATTGGGGCTTCAAAGGATAGGAAGAGAGAAGGGGGAAGAGGAGAGCGTTAGGAGAGTGGGAGATAGTCTATATCGCGTTCGTTTAGTCCATGACTCGATGGCTACAAACGCACTGCTAGTCCTGTTGTAACCAGGAAGTTGACTAGGTGCTGGAAGACCTCCCGTCGGATGGCGTCCGGTCCCGTGGGGAACAGGAAGTCTTCTAGCTTGTGGCTTGGGGCACCGAGTCGCTGGAGTTCGGCCCGGAGTTGTGTCCTTGCGGTGTCGTGCTGCGGGCAAGAGCACAGCAAGTGCTCTAGCGTCTCGGGCTCTGGGCAGTCGGCGCAGGTGGGGGATGCTCGGCGGCCTTGGTGGTGCAAGCGCGCTCCCACGTTGCAGCAATTGAGCCGCAGGCGAAGAAGGAGCGACCGGGCGTCTCTGCTAATGCGTCCGGGCAAGACCCGTGGGGCCTGCCCACTGACTACTCGGGCATCTGGATGCTTGGCCTCCACCACTCGTGCCAGGATAGTCCTTGCAGCGTCAAATGACACCACATCCCGGGAGGCTGGCACCCCTGCCTGGCGAGCAGCACCTTTGGCCAAGGCGTCTGCAACCTCGTTGCCCGTGATGTTCACGTGCGATGGCAGCCAGTGAAGTCGCAGTGGACACCCCTGCGCTTCCACCGCATGAAGCTTGGCCGCCAGCGACCGCTCAACGTAGCCGCTAGAGCTGGCTGGCTGGTCGGCGGCACGCAGACGGAGGAGGGCAGACCGTGAGTCAGTCAGGATGATGGCCCCCCGGGCCTGGGTGCCCTGCTTGAGAAGAAGATCTGCAGCCAAGTGAAGTCCAGCCAGCTCTGCGTGGGTGGATGAGGCAGGGAAGGGCAGGCTGCACACCTGGCTGGTGCCGAGTTCTAGGGCCGTGCAGGCGGCTCCGGCTCTGCCCATGGACTGTTGTACAGATCCATCCGTGTACACTTGCAGATGTCCGGCAGCGTCGCCCTGCAGCAGGGCAGCCACCTCTTGGTGGACAGCCTGGGGTGGAGTCGACCTCTTACTACGGACCCCCGGCAATGTGGTGACAATGCGTAGAGCCTGCCCCGTGCCTGGGGGTGGTGGCTCCAGGCGTGGCCGCTGCGGCAACGCGATGTGGCTCTCGTACGTACTGAGCAGCATGCCCATCCGAGAGTTGGGCCGGCTGCGGTAGCGCTCAAGGAGTGCCACGCCGTCAGGTGTGCCCTGCAGGCGGTGGATGTGGTGGAGACCCACCTGCAGGGCCCGCATCTGGATGGGCCAGAAGCCTGCCTCCGTGTATGTCGCCGCCACCGGAGATGTGCTCGGAAGGCCCAAGCAGAGGCGGATAGCCCGGCGCTGATCCACCTCCAGCTCCTCCCACCGGCGCGGCTTGAGTTGCACTAAAGGCATAGCATAGAGGACGGCGGACGATGCCATACCGTGGAACACCTTCAGGGCCACGGTGTGTGTGCAGCCCTGTCCATGCGCCAGCATCCTCCGCACGCCCTGGTGGACCCTCGTTGTGCGTTTTTCAAGGTGAGCGGTGGTGTCGTCTTGCGTGCTCTGTAGCCCCTCGAGTGGAAGATCATGGCCTGCGTTTTCGTCTCGGACAGCTGCAGGCCACGGCTTGTGAGGAAGGCGGCGACTGCCCACAGCACCCCCTGGAGACACGCCTTCACCTTGGAGAGTAGCCTCGTTGGTCCGTGCGCCCAGATGGCGATGTCGTCAGCATAGACTGCCATCCCCACTGGAAATGCAAGCCCAGCTGGGATGCAGTCCGGGAGTGGAGCCAGGACGAGGTTGAAAAGGAATGGGCTGAGCACACTCCCCTGGGGAACCCCCGAGTTGACATCTCTTGGGCTGCTCGTTGCTCGGCCCACCCTGACTCGTAGGGTCCGGTTAGTCAGGAACGCCCTCACGTATCTTCGGAGGTGCCCCGAAACGCCCATGCTGTCCAGGGCGTCCAGGATGGCCGTGTGAGGGACGGAGTCGAAGGCCGACTTCATGTCCAGCAGGAGCAAGAAGGCCACCTCCTTGTCGTGGCGGGCCTGCTCCAGCATAGACACCACATCTCCCAGGGAGTCAGCCGTGCAGCGGTGGCGCCTGAAGCCGCTTTGCTGCTCCTTGAAGACGCCCCGACGATCAGCAATCCACTGGAGGCGGGCCAGGATCGTGTTCTCCCTCAGCTTTCCCGCCGCGGACGTCAGGGAGACCGGCCGGTACGATGCAGGCTCGGTGGGCGGCCTACCAACCTTCAGCATCGGCCTGACTAGGGCCACCCGCCAAGTAGGTGGAAGGCTGCCCTCCCTCCACACCTGGTTGAAGAGCTGTAGCAGCGGCTGCAGCTGGGTGATGTCCAGGTTCCGAAGCATTTGGTATGTCACCCCGTCAATACCAGGGGCGCTTCGCCGCTTGGGGCATCGATCCAGGGCGGCCCGCAGCTCCCAGAGTGTGATGTCACCACTGCAAATGGCCACCACTTGCGGGTCCTGGGGAGCCACCGGAAACACGTGCACCTGGACTTCAGCGGCGGGTAGAGCCGGGGTGAACTGGTCGGCTAGCCGCTCTGCCAAGGCCTCCTCAGTGATGCGCAAGGAAATGGCGGAGGCCAGCAGGGGGTGCCGGTTGGTGACGGAAGGCTGGAGAAGGGCCCGGAAGACTCTCCAAGCTTTGGCCGGATCTCTACGTGAGTCCATGGAGGAGCAGAGCGACTCCCAGCTCTGCCTCCGCCGCTGCTTGGCTCTCCTCCTGCACTGTGCATCCACCCGTCGGTACGCCGTCCAGTCTTCCGGACGCCTGCTCCGGATGGCCCGCCGTTGCAGCTGGTTGCGCCTGGCCCGGAGTCTCAGGAGCTCCAGGTCCGGTAGTGCCGTGTAGAGGGGTACCTCCCCCCGCAATGTCGCCTTGTTGGCGCTCTGCACGACAGCTGCCAGGAAATCGGGCTCTGGGTCCTCCAGACGCTCTGCCATCTCCTTGCGGTAGGCGGTCCAGTTGGTAACGGCGTAGACCCTGGTGTCTGCCCGCCTGCGATCGCCCCTGGGGGTGACCAGGATGGGGTAGTGGTCAGATCCCCAGGTGCTGGTGGCGGTTTCCCAGGTGTAGGCACACCGCTGGGACACCAGTGTGACGTCAATGTGAGACAGCTGGACCGTGCCCAAGGGACCAGGGCGGGTGAAGGTGGGGCTGCCTGTGTTGGCCACGAGCAGTCCGCAGGCTGTGGTAGCATCGAGTAACTCTCGTCCCCTGCGGGTGGTGCGGGGGCTGCCCCAGGCTGAGTTGTGCGCGTTAAAATCTCCGCACACGACAACGTCCGGGCCCAGGTGGGCCCGCAGCCGTCCCACTGCTGTGGCATCCCAGGGCCGCGTTGGACGGACGTAGACGCTGGCCACAGTGGTGTCCGTGGACCCCATGCGCACTGTGACAGCGGCACATTCCATGGGGCCATCCACGATCGAGTCCAGGTTCACTGGAGCACTGTTGAGCACAGCCCTAACGTAGACAGCTGCCTGGGACTTGCCTGGTGGGTGGCTGGCGTCTTGGCACGGATGGCTGGTGCAAGAGCGCAGGCTGCAGCTGGTTGCGCTGGCGTGGCACACGTACCCCGGAAGCCGCAGGGAGCTGCCACAGACGTTGGTCTCCTGCAGCGCCAGTACATCGAAGTGCTCCCGCAGCAGCTGCTCAGCCAATTCCGCGTGGCGAGGCCCCAAGTGGTTGCAGTTCCACTGCAAGATGCGTGGCCGCTGGCCGGTCCTACAGGGTCTGTTAGCCATGATAGGGGGCGGGGGGGCGCAGGTGTGCCAGGGCAGCAGTGGCCGCCAGGCGTGCGGGGTCCTCAGTAGGCAGGTGACCCACCAGGCTGTGCACCAGGGCAAGAAGGATGGGCACCAACTGGTCCTGACCGGTTGCGGTTGAAGCTGCAGGCAGCTGCTCCACCCCTATTTGTGCGGACGGCTGGGCAAGTGGGCGCCCGGCTGGCTTGCGTGGCTGCTGTTGGCGTCCCTGGGTAGCTGGAGGATGCTGCTGCGGCTGGCGTCCCTGGGTGGCAGGACGCTGCTGCAGCTGACGGCTGGCCTGCTGCTGGCTAGAACGTCGCCTGGCCATCTCCGCGTAGCTTGGTGGCTGTTCAGTGCGGACTGACGCTGCGGCCTCCGCTCGGGGTACTGGCTGTGGTGCGCGTGCCATGGCTGTGACAACCTTGCGTTCGTGCTGCCAGCGGGGGCAGCGGGGGTCGGTGACGGGGTGCGGGCCACTGCAATTGGTGCAGCGTGGGGTAGAGGCAGGGCACTGCTGCGCGGTGTGGCCCCCACCGCAGCGAGCACACCTCTGTTTGTCCTTGCAGCAGGCTGTCACATGGTCCAGTCGACCACAGCGCGCACATTGCGTGGGCCGCGGCCGACAACCACGCACAGGCAGCAGCAGCTTGTACACAGCCACAAACGGGGGAGGGCAAGGGGCCGCAAACGTGATCAGTACAGCCCCATCAGCTTTCCGTGCCACACCCCTCACCGCCACCTCACTGTCGATGTTGGCCTGGATCTCCTCGACGGTGAGTTGACGGTCGACACCAAAAACGAGACCGCGGCTCATGCCTCGGCTGGCGGGGCGGCCGGCTCGGACAGCAATCCCAGCCACACTCTGAGTGGCCAGGAGGGCAGCCAAACACTCGTCCGTCTCAGCGTCAACCGCGACCACGTTCAGCCGGGTGTTCACTCTAACCTGGGACACCCCGGGGGTGGCGGCGAGCTCACGGGCGATGACCTCCCTCGATGCCGTGAGGAAGGAGGCGGCTCGGTCTGTGGGACGGAACAGGCAGGTGCCGGCGGCCGGCTGCGCAATCGGGCGCCGAGCGACCAATTTCCTGGCCTTCCGTCGTACTGCCTTGCTCTGCTGGATGGTCCACTGGCCTTCACGATGTCCGGGGTAAAGTTCCGATGCCGAGGATTCGCCTGAAGAGCCGCCGCAGGTCGCGGTCTCCATGGGGAAGGGCCCACTCGGCTGTTTGTTGTCCTGGATGCCGCCATCTTGCGCGTCAGCCGGATCAGCAGGGAAGGCAGCGGCGGTGGTGCTTGAGGCGAACGCCGATGCACGGTGGCTCGTGGCGCCACTGGGAGGGGGGGCGGAAGCCGGTGGAAGCTCATCCGGGCAATCCATGTCATCTGACGGGAGAGGGGCAAGGATGGCCGCGGTGGTCACATGGGCTCGTGACGCATCGACGGCTTCCCCGAGCCGGCCCCGGCGCTTGTAGGAACGAGCAATGGCCGCCACTCGGCCATTCTCCTTCGGCATGGCGTCGTTGGCCCCGCGCTCATCATCCGAGCCATCCGAGACGTCCCGCGGGCGCTTGAGGAGCGCCGTCTCATCCATTGGCTCCTCCATGGTTGCGGCGGGGTTTTCTTGCGAATAGTTCACAGCACCGACACACATGGGGGGTGGTGTGGCAGCGCAAACATCGGCCGTAACCTGGGTCGGCTCGGCGTGGTGCGCGACGAGCACAGATGCAGGCTTGCCTTGAAGCATCCCCACTAGCTGCTGGGCACGCTGCTGCTGCTGAAGAATGTCCTTGTAGGAGGCCATGAGCCTCGCGAGGCTGCGGGAGCACCCGAAACTGTTCGAGCGACGACGTAACATGTGCTCCCGCGCGGTCGATGCGCTGGTCGAAGGCGGGGGCAGGCTGCCGCCCGTAGACATCTTCGCGCAGTCTATCTGGGCTAGTTCCTAAAGGAACTGCCGCATAGTGGCGCGAAACACTAGACACGGGTACGAAAACCGTAGTTCGAGTCGCCGAAATCACGGAGCGAAGAAGAACACGTCCTCACTGCTCGGCGGCACGTCACTGTTCGCGTCGCCACGGCTCAGTATGTCTCACAGCCTTCCCCTCACCCTTTGCCTTCCTCCTCACACTTTCGCCAGCCGCTGCTCCTCTGTTTTTGATTCATTCGAACCACATGACATTAGCGTAGGGGGTTCAAACACGACGTGCAACAACATGCTCGGCGGCCGCGAAGAGCTGCGAGATCAGTAAGAGCTGCGAGATCAGTAAGGCACAGAAGGCTTCGCTTTAAAATAGAGCGATACGATTTTTAAAGCGAAACCTTGTTTAGAGATCGATGTCGTCTTGTCAAAAAAACTCATGCATTTCTCCATAGGCCGGTCGATAGACCGAAAAGCTCGGATAAGATCTCTAGACACGGCGCGTGCGTGGAACATGGTTTCCATTGTGTCAAAATGGCTACTTGAAAATCGCGAAAAAGTAACGGTTCCAGGTAAGACAATACCTGCATGGATCATCAAGAAGGAGTACAATAGTATACCTTTTAGCTCATAAATCATGTATCGGCATACATTTAGGTCGTTCTTAGATGCGTTTGCTTAGTGGGCGAAAAATCGTCGCATCGATTCGTTTTTTGTTGGAGATTTGGTTCTGTGACGCTTTAGCTCAATTGGACGCACTTTTAGCGAAGGTTGGGCGCACTTTTACCAAAAGTTTTGACGCACTTCTGACGCATTTTTCCGATGTGGGCAGAGTCTCTCGGCTGTTCGGTGTGTGCGCGGGAGCACTGAAAATAACGACGGCGCGTTATTCTGTTATTCCTTAATCCAAGGAAAAATATTCCCATGCAATGGAGCGAAAAAATCGCAAAAGAAAAATGGCCATGGTGAAAATGACATAACACGTTCGGCAGTCGCACCGCAACGCTTTCGCATCCAGCGTATCACAGGTGTCCCCGTACTTTTATGTTTTTAAAATGCAAGTATCTTCACCTCAAGGTGTTAGGTTCATCCCAATGTGATTTGTGGACATGTGCAGGTAAAAATCTATTCATTATACTATCAAGCAGGAGTCGAAGTTCTCTAGGCTGGCGAGGGTAGGCTGATATCTGCATGTAGTTTAGCGCGAATTAGAAGCCTGAATCTGCTTTTCACATCCACTGGCAGTCCTCGTAATGTCTCATACAAAAGTCCCTTTCCATCGACACGTTCACGTGGCTGCGCAAACTCCAAACTGTTCTGGTGATTTCGTGGCACGTAACGCCTGTTTTATTAATAAAACGTTGCAAAACTTTGCAAACGTTGTGTAGCGAGAAACAGAACATCCTTTCTGTTCACAGTATTCCACAAGTTCGCGACAGCGTAATTAAGGCCGCAATGCTCAGGGCCTCTTGAATATTGAATGCCTTGTTTCACCACAGTTATACCGACCAGCGACGGGATTTACACCACACTTTTCTGTTCTGTATTGTAGTATCCAGCGCTACAGCGTTTTAGGCGTGCAGCGCTAATTACTTGCAGCACGGATGTTTCTTGAAACGCCACTGTCACCTGCTGCGTCTCGTGTTTTCAGCATTTTTTCATTATTACGGCACCAAATTATCCACAGCTTTCCGTATTCGGTGGCTGTTACCTCGGAATCGATAGTAATTACGTTACCAAACAGACAGCGTTGCACTTGCTAAGCACCGGCCGCAAAGAAAACCGCTTGCTGCCGTGTAGAACTTCTGCTGAAATCCTTCTCAGTCGAACTACATCGCAAATGTGTTTCTGAATTATTTACCAGCAGTGTTCGCTGCGACTGATGACGATGTATAGGCTTTAGATGTAACTTGCAATGAGCAGCCGTTTTCTGTTCAAACATGTTCATGACCGCTGTAATTCTGCTGGCACATAAAAAAATGTTCTAAAAGGTGTTGCAGTTTTAAGAGCCGCCCGTCCAGTTCAGCGAGAACTTAAGTTGAACTTTGCCCTGATTCAATCTACGTAGCGTCTCTCCACTTAGACTCGATTGATTGATTGATTGATTGATTGATTGATTGATTGATTGATTGATTGATTGATTGATTGATTGATTGATTGATTGATTGATTGATTGATTGATGGGTTTAAGCCACCGACGCTACTCAGGCGATGAGGCGCGACGTAGTGGAGGGCTCCGGTTGAATTTCGACCACCTGGGGATTTTTAACGTGCGCCGAAATATCGAACCAACGGGCGTTTTTGCTTTTCGCCTTCATCAGAATCGACTCAGCTCCATTCATTCAGTCGTAGAGAAATGACTAGCAGCTTGTGCAACATTCAGCCGATTACGAAGCCAAGACACGCCCAGTGTCTTCGTTTCTTCAGCCGTTTAGAGTGTTTGGAGATGTTGGGTATATAGAGCATCTTATTTCAGTGTCCGGCACCCGCCCCGTATTTTGTCGAACATTATTTTATTTGTTTTTGCACCGGTATAAGCGGTGCTTCCGATGCAGTCAATGAATTGGTATGGTCGTCTTGATCAAAAAGGGAAAAAAGTAGTTACCTTCAATTGCAGCTACCCAGGAACGATAAACTAGAAAAATATACTTGGCGGAGTTCAGCGATGAGTCTATTGTTTGTCTTCCTTTTGTAAGACATGTTCAAGACGTGTTTTGGAGAAATATTGTACGTCCGTGTATCTGTGGTTGTGTCTCATTTACTGAACTTGCCATTTATTATCCAGAACGTGATCTACCTCTTCCCCGCCAATTTTCTCGAAATAAACTTACACACACTCCACACAGAAATGTCCACCAGCCCCATAAAGGTTACACAGCATTTGTCTCCTACGAACAAAATCACATATCGATTTCGACAATTTCTGTTTTGGGTGACCAAGAGGCCATTACCGCTACGCGTGCTTCCTTCGTAATCATACCAAGCGAAGTTCCAAGGTCGTACAGAAAAGCAGCGATCGCCTCCAAATGCCGTAAAAATTCCATCGACAAAATAACATTTGATATGGCCCCAACAAAAACCTTGCAATCAACATTTGCTATTTCCGGTGCTTTCCATTCCCCCAATGCCATTAGGATCCCTTTGTTCTTTCGCCTTAATGCGTTTCAAAGCTCAATCACTGACTTCAATTACGGCATTTGCCCGCAAAGCGCGCAGAATCATTTCCTTTGTGTGCTAGGCCAAGCAATTAGTGAAGCTCCTCCGTTCTATTAGGGCTACTGTACGCCATTGCGACGGACGGAAGTCATAAATATCTGCCGAAACGTAAAGCAACGGAACTTTCGAAAGTCTGGCTGCTTTATTCAACAACAACAACAAAAAAAGGATTTGAACAAGGCCGGTAATATTACACATGCGTTTTTTAACACAACTTAAGCTACAGAGGCATTGTGAAATAAATAAAAATTTAGACAACGTGGTTAGGGAGAAAATTATCGCCATTGGCTACATTGTGCACATAGAGATACAGATTAAGCCCGGCATGGTGACATGGTGGCTGCTGAAGACGCGCGCGGTAGCACAGGGCGGGACGTGTACCAGGACCTAGCAGCGGAACACACTTGCGGAGGTTCTGCGGGAGATTGGCAGCGCATCTATTGCACAGTACGGGCAAGCTGCACCTCAGAAAGCACGAGAAAAGCGCCACACAGAGCCGCAGTGCGTTCCGTCATGGATGCACTTCCCGTCTATTCTCGGAAAAAAAAATTGAAAGCAGAACTCGAGTGGCAGAGCCTCCTCTTTAAAAAATTCACACTGCAGGTTCTTGTCCATGATTGCACATCGAAATGTCCAAAAACTGACGCAGTTTCCGATTTGTCATCCATGGTTGCAGCATGCCGCTACACGATTTCGCACGTAAAAACGACCACGACGCCCCCGCACCTAAGGAGTAAAAGCACCTACAGTGTGTTTGGAACGAGCAACCAAGGCAGAACATTCCACGCCTGCGGCAACAAAGTGTATTGTTCACGCAGATGAATAGATGAGCAGCAAAGCAATCAAGAGTTCGATGCGAGAATTTTGTAAAGTAGGAAGATGACAATCCGACTACATGGGGCATCTAATAGATGCAATGGTGTCACAATAGAAAGTAATCAAAATTGTCACCTGTATAAAACGCGCCGTATTTAGAGAGAAATGTTCCTTGCCTGCATGTGCCCCTTGCAGGGCTCATCTATTTTCGGTAAGATTGGTCATCCATATCCTGTCGGGCGTCTTCAACGTAAGAAAACACAATCGGACCCGACAAATTTTTGATGACTTCTGCAACAGAACAGACGGTACAAAGAAAGCCACGGTATCGTGGGCGGAAGAAGCAAGCCAAAACACTGAAGCTCTCTTCCTACTAGTTAGACTGAATTAATAATTACACGGCTCCACAAGCACACTAAGCACTCTCGAAAATCTCATTTCGTACACCACAATAATTAAAATAAACATCTCCGGAACCAGCAGCTAATTTACAATGCCGGCACATATAGAATTCTTCAAGGTCTGTGTCAAACAATGGTGTTTCTTGTACCGCGTAAGCTCGAATATAGACATCCATCCCATGCGCCCTACACCGTACAGTATTTTGATGTACTGACATGGCTATAATACCTCGATATATTGTTCAGACTTGGTCGTTATCAGTATTTTTTATTTGGCCCAAAAATCTCACGGTTGCGAGAGGTCCCCAACCTCGCTTCGCTTTTCAGAGCAATCGGGGAGTCAAGGTTCTGTTTGCCCCTGGACATCGGCGCCGACTCAAAGCGGGGGCAAGCGTTGTGCTCAAACAGACCTCTGCGTGTGCGAACATGCGTGTCCACAGACGCACGAAACAAACGAAAATAGCGGCATGACGCTTCCGGAAGTGGACGCTGGTTCTACGAGTTCTTCGTTTCTCTATTTCCTCGACGAAGGAAGCAATCGAAGCGCACGAGCGATGCACGTGTCTATTTCGAGAGCGATCCCCGTGTCTTCAGACTTGGAATGCTCGGACCCACTCCAACGCGTGCGAGCGTATCAAGCACCGTTTGCTTCCGCCGGTCGGCAGTAGCCGTAGGATGCTCGAAGGAAGAGATCTGAAGGATTTTCGGTAGGTGTCGATGATAGGAAGAGATGCAGCTCCCGGTTTCCACGCGGGATGTGTCTATCTGGACTCGCATGGTCCGTAAGAACAACATTAACAGCGATGTTTCTTCAAGATTTCCTTGAAAGGACGTATTGTTAAATAGCTCTTAAAATAAGCCATTGGCAGGGCAGGACGTGTTAAAACAAAATACGAACTGAAAATCCAATTGCGTACTATATAGTAGTCCCCGAGAGGCTACATAAAAACTGCCTTGCGAAGCTAGAAGCAAGCTTCATGCATTAATGCTGATTTGATTTCTGTCACCACGCGCCCTCTTCTTATTGAAGCCAACCAACCAATCCCAGTTTACTTCTCAAGAGTATATATATATATATATATATATATATATATATATAGTCACGAGATGACGAGGAATTGGGCAAGGGCTCACAGCGCTTTGCCCCTTCCTTAGACGAAGACACGTATGTGTGTGGCCCCCAGCCTGGGTGGGACTGCCATGGCCACTTGTACATATAGTTACGATCGTTTATACATCAGGGCGGCGGCACGTATATCAGGCCGCCACGTCACATCAAAGATGTTGCGTGGCCGTCTGATATATATACATAAAACGGTAATAGGGTTCAGCTGGCTTTAGGTCGTCTCTAACAGCCACATGCGCACTGGAAGCCCGGAGCATGCACAAATAATAACACCAAAATAAACGCACTCACAGTGAGCATGGCATTCCCATTTGCTACTCTATGAACACATTTTCGTCTTCCTGCCGTTATATTGCTCATCTCAAACCGGTCATGCTCGCTGCCTCTGCTTCTCTCTCTTTCTCTCTCTCTCTCTCTCTGTCTCTGTCTGTCTCTCTCTCAAATTGCTGACGCCTGCACTAGAGCCAGATAAACCACTAAAACAACAGAGCATACGGCAGTACACACATCTCCATAACGCCGCTATGTATGAAGCTAAGCTGCTCAGCTGCTATAAATCTGAGCGTGGTATATAGGCCGCGCTATCGGAGCGCAATGCTAGGGACTGTACGTGGTTTCGTCATCAATATCGGCACTGAAGCGACAGGAGCTGCCGGAATCATTCATCATGATCGTAACTTGCCGTCATGGTGTTAAAATCTGCTTCGAGTGCACTCAGGTTGTGGAAATTGCTTTACTTGCAGCGGCCACACAGCTATACAAAGCACAATTCCGGACGCTCATTTTTCGTACAAGGTTCGAACGCGCGTCGTTTGAGAATGCGATTTGATAGTCGTCTGGCGGTTTGTTTGCATTCGTCTAAACATCGACGTAACTTGAATTTTGCAGAGGGTAACTATAGAGCGACGCGTACATAAAGTAAAGCGCACAGCACGGTGCTATAATCAAGACATTATGGTTTCTAGAAGCAGAAAAAATGATATTTAGAAGTGGAACGAGGTTGTATTCATCGAGCTAGAATATTGATTGATCGTGGGGTTTAACGCACCGACGCTCCACAGGCGATGAGGCGCGCCGTAGTGGAGGGCTCCGGATTAATTTTGGCCACCTGGGGATCTTTAACGTGCGCCGAATTCTCGTACACACGGGTGTTTTTGCCTTTCGCCTCCATCATAAAAGCAGCCGCCGCGGCCGGGAATCGAACCCGCGCCCTCGTGCTCAGCAGCACAACGCCTTAGCCACTGAGCCACCGCGGCGGGTCGGGCTGGAATATTAGAGAGGGGCAAAAAAAAAAAAAAAAAAAAAGGAACGATGGGCACCGAATTGTAGTTTGAATGCTTGTCGACGCCGCGAGCATCCCCATTTTCTACAACGAAATTTTGCTCTACATGTTCTACAACCGTGTTCTGCTAAGCCATCAATCCATTGTGAACAAGGGATCCGTACGGATCCCGAAACATCAATTTTGTTACAACAGTGGTCAGTGTCCTGCTTTTTATGCAACCAAACTCAGTAAAATAATGGGGCCGTCCGCTCAAGCTTCTCGCCTTATTTCTTTGACCTTTACCCACATGTACAAGTCATTGTCGAACATGTCATCCGCCCTGCACAATTTACACTAGTGGCAAACATTTTTACGAAGCTCTGAAGGTCTCGCAGCATCTAGGAGCTTAGTGTTTGCAGCTATAAACATGGGAACTACCCACGGTCCTCCTCGCTCTTATGACCTCTCATCGGGACTCCACAACCGGTCGACGGACGGGCGGCAAAGTGAACTAGAGCGTGACGAGAGGGCCGGCGCTCAAAACCGAGGTCAGCACTCGGCTGCCAACATACGCGACGCATCTGTCACCGATGCTGCTTCTGCCCTGCCCGCGCAACTGGCGGAGCGAACAAAGCACGCGCACAAGGATGGTTCACAAGATAATTGTCGCCAGCAGTGCTGCCTTTTCTTTGATTACGGGGGCACATGGGTCTTTGGTAAACGGCCATTACGACCATTTGGAGTTTGGACTTGAAAGGTGGGGCACATGGGTCTTTGATCAATGGCCATTACGACCATTTGAAGTTTGGACTTGAAACGTGGGAACCAAAAAAAAAAAAAAACCGGTTTTGCCATCTAGTCCCAAACTTCAAAGGGTCGTGACTTCTGCTACAGGCCAGGTAGAATGAGGATGTTAGTCTTAATGCACTCCTTGATTTGTGCACAGTTCACTCGTACCTTGTTCAGCTGCATTAATTCATGAGCACTTTTACAAAAGCTAGCTATCACAAAATCATGTATAAAAAGTCACACATCTCCACGCCGTGAACGATGCCGAGGGTGCGAAGCACTGGGACGCAAGTTGTGTATTGCCTGTGTGATGAGTGTCATCGTCCGCGCGTGCTGATGCACTTTGTGTTTTTAATGATTATGAGGTGCAGTACGTGCACTGTAAATGACAAGCGCCACACAAAAGACAATTCGCGTCCCAGTACTTCGCGCCCTCGGTATCATTCACGGCGTCTTTTTCTTCGAATTATCGTTAGATAGTTTAGGGTTTTTGCTTTATTTTTGCGTTTTGCACCTTTTGAAATTCGCGCTGTTTGATACTGCAGTTACCGGCGCTCTCCCCAGATGGTGCGAGGATGGTACTACAGTGTGCGCCGCTCTCGATAGATGGCGTACAGTTTTGTGCGCACGTAAAGCCACTTGCGCACGGACAACTACAGATATCAGCACGGACATTGCGAGGTCCTAAAGAGCTCCTTAAAATCCAAATAAATTTGAATGTAGTCGTTTTACACAAATACAAATTTTGTATCTACAACCAGAATAAAAACTACATACGTCCCCCAATTTTCATCATCATAACTGTAGAAATAACTTTTTTGGTTTAAGACAGTGTGCCCACTTAACGAGCTAGACTGTCGCTTCGTGTTACGCCGTGGAAGAAAGTATAACCAGAACGGTTATCTGAGCAGTCGTTTCTAAGGGAATCCTGCAGCACTTTGGACTTTTTTCTAAACCTAAAATGCTTTCAGAACTCAGCCAACAAGTTCATCCGGCACTTGAATAAGGGTCACAAAGTACCCCATCAAAAAACTACTGGTTTACGCCCCCCAAGTAATCTAGAAACTCGCGCGAAGGTATTTTTCTCTTTCCAGGTGTTGGCGTTGTTCGAGTTCTCTGCTCGAATGCGGCAATTAGAGCGATGCCGGGCTATTGGCCGCCTTCGTTTCATACGCCGCAATGAACGCATTCGATAGCCACTCGAGGGAAAGCCGAAACAAAATCAAAGCAGAAACAACAAGGCGTACACCTGCTGGGGCTATCAAATCACGCACTGCCGCTCTTAGCTGGTGATAATTACGGGTTTCACAGTGCTTCCAGGCACACAGGAAATAGGGAAAGTGTTTGATCGGTAGTGTTCCAGAGTCCCTTAACTGAGCCCTGTGGCGAACACTTTCGGAAGGTACCATTGACAGAATCTGTATATTAGGACCGCTGATGAAGACAGTCGAGCGAAAAACTTGCTTAAATGATGGGTTCAAAAATATGTGTTCGTAATGCAAGTGTTTAAATATATATATATATATATATATATATATATATATATATATATATATATATATATATATATATATATATATATATATATATATATATATATATATATATATATATATATATATATATATATATATATATATATATATATATATATATATATATATATATATATATATATATATATATATATATATATATATATATATATATATATATATGAATTTATCACCATGATAGACCAAAAATGAACCAAAATGGATGTTACCATTGCAATTCGACACACCCCTATATTAACGGTCTGTGTTCCGGTCGCTGCTTCTAATCCATGAAAACTGAAGTTTCGGATGCTAGGTACATACTCAGCTCTGTACTCCGCGCTGTAGGACGGAACCCAGAAAGAAATGCACTGGACGAACACTAGCCCAGCTTTCCGTCCTCAATTGGAGTTTCGGGATTGTTGTGATGTGTCTTATGGTATAGGTCACTGGTATAGGCCCTCTCGCCCTTAAAGTTGGTGAATGTTCATATGTGCATTTATCCGAACATTGCCGCAACACAAAACAAGTGATAGTGTTGCTGAGAAAGAGTACCCCCAAATATACGAGTGATATTTACCCACAGTGCTGTACTGGGCAATGCTCTCTAAACAGGAATATATTCTGCAGCAGCGCGCATTGCTATTGACGCTGACGTCCACCAATCAATCATTTTGAGTGGAAGCGGTGAGTCGACCCTAAGAATTCCTTCGCTGAATCCAGTGTGCGTACTCTGAAGCCTAAAAAAATATTATATTCCCACGGACCTACACATACCCACTGTGGGGTACTGGGCAGTGCTCTACAAGCACGAATGTTTGCTGCTTTCGCACAATATACCGTAATTGGCACAGCAAAACCATGTGTCGTTTTTTCCGCCGCACGACGGATTGCGACAGGCATTGCCTGCCTAAAACTACAGCAAACCAAACTTTAGCCACCCCAATTATGTTTATATACGTGAACTGCATTCCTTTGGGGACAGTGCAACAGTTTCTATATACAGTTGAACCTCGTTATAACAAACACTAATATTGAGATTTATCGGCTATAGCGAACTAAATGTGCTACTGAGAAAGAGTACCCCCCAAATAGAATATCAACAGCTGTCCCCGCTGCAAAAGGAGAAACTTGTTTCTAACTTGTTGCTGCTTGGTGTTTGTCACCCTTTATGGAAGAGAAATTCAAAACTATATTGTACCAAGTAAAACAGGGCCAGTTATATATGAATCAAAACGAGACGCAAAGGGAAAACAACAAAAAATATTGCGCAGGCAATATAATGTTGGCCCTTTCAACCCATCGGTTTTAAAAAAGAACGAAAGCTGCTGCTTTAACTGGGTCATAGAAAAGATAGCGCTCACCTGCACAGTGCAAATACCCAGCATCCCATTAGTTCCTCGTACCACCCAAGGTACGGAAAACTATAAAAAGCTATCTTTAGCTTGAGGTAATGAAGTCAGATTACAGACTACTGCTTTGGTAATTTCGTACTGCCAATCGATCCGGCCCTTTTCCCGTGCTTTTCCAGAGGCCCGGTATTGTTTGTAATACTGCAAGCCAATGATGTAGATTCACTAAAGAGGATCGCGCAGTCGTCTGGGAAAGATCTGGAAACAGGAATGTGAGGAAAAAGCTAGAGAACAAACAGCGGAAGAAGGGTGTGTGTATATATGAGCCAAGCCTCCAAGCTGGTTCGTGCTGGTGGCCCCGGAAAACCGCGTCGCACGAACTGCTCACAGTATTTCCCTGTAGGGTCTAGTTCCGGATTGTGCTCCTAACCGCCTTCCAGGTCTTACTGCGTGAACCCTAAGCAGGCCGGCTGGGCCTGTTCTATCATTACACCAGTTGTCGTTTGCCTTGCCCTAAAACCTCATTTGGACTCTTTAAATGAGGAGTAGTGACGCAAGCCATGCCGCAGTGGACAAAAAACACTCGCCTCGTTTCGTTTCTGGTACCAAATCATTACATTCAAGTCCGCTTTTCCTTGTTTTTATTTTTTCTTTTGTTAAATGATGTAGTGCAAAGATACAGCCTACCCACGACAAAACGCGACTTATTCCCAAGAGAAGCTCGGCAAGGCACTAAATTGACATTTCGCCGTACTTGATTCCTCGCCTATATTTTTGTTTGAAGACGGCCATCTACGTGTTACACGACCTGCTCATTTCACGATGTAAAGTGTGCCAAATCACGTTCGGTTCCTGTATTGTCCTTTTTCTATTTTACGGTCTTTGGGCGAAGCAAAGACTGCGAAAGTTTGCGTACAGATAGAGGTTTAACCTGCCCCGTTACCGAGGGATATTCATGCATAGGAAACGAGCTGGCCTTCACGTTCTTCTTCGCCATCTTTTTTTTATCGTGTGGAGGCAAGTTATACGCCCGGTCACAAAGCCCGCCCGCACACAAGCACGCACACACGCCCATGCCCTGCAGCCACGCTTGAGCCCAAACAAAACATCTGGAGTGGATGCATGCGGCAGCGGAATGAATTTGTCTGCCACTTGCGCCGAGTCTTCGGGGGTGTTTTTTTTTTTTTCCTAGTCGATTACCCCTCGCCGCCGCAGGCGGCTTAATGTCTCCGTTAACTCCGCTGCCCCGACCACGTGCTCTACGCGCACGCCGCGTTAAACCTGTGGCTCGGAGATAACCCCGGGAACCGCTGCGGTCAACGCTGCGCGAAACGGCCGGTTGGCTGTAAAAACGAAGCAACGCTGTGAGAGAGCGCCGTGTTATGGGACCTGCTGCGGTGTCTGCTCGCGTCTGGTGATAGCGGTTGCGGGTATACCACACGCTGTTTCCCGGCCTTTATTCGGCTGATGAGAGTTCGCGCTCTCACGCTCCGCGGGATCTTTCCGCGCTCAGCGGCTCATAATGCCTCTCTGCTTCCTCTTCTGCTTCTTTTGCGATGGTGTAAACGCGCTGGTGTAGGACAACTGGTTAGTGCTTAGCGCGAAGAGCACGGACTAATAGGGTTTGTTTACAGGGACCCCGCAACACTTTTTTTCTGAAATCTTGAATGCTTGCGGAATGTAGTCACCCAACACATTCAGTACTTAGATTATAGGGGGTCGCAAAGTACCTCAGCCAGAAATTACTGCCCACCAGATAACTGGGAAACTCGCTCAAAAGGTGTTCCTCTCTTTCCCGGTCTTGACGTTCTTCGACGGGCTGAATTGCGTCACTGAGGCCATGTAGCGGCTGTTGGCCGGTTTTCCTTCAGTTGCAGCAATGAACGTTTTTCGATAGCAACTTTAAAAATAAAGCCACAAAAACAAAGCAGAAACGGAAGGCGTGTCTGGTGCGGCGAGCAAATCGCACAGTGCCGCTCCGTGCTGGCGATAACTGTAGCTTTCGCAGTGCTTCCATACGCGAAGGAAAGAGTGAAAGCGTTTATCGAAAATGCTGCAGGATCCCTTTAAACAAAGGTCACGCCAACGACGCGTTTATCTCTCATTTGCGGCGCTTCCGCGGTTTGGCTTCAGGCAAAAAACAATTGTGCTTACGTGTCCGTTACGCCGAGCCTATGACTGCAGCGTCGGAAGAGAGACGTTCTTCGCCGTGGGCGTTGCCGTTCGTGAGCGACCTAATAAGGGGATCGTTAACAGAGCAGCCTCAGACCGACATAACTAATGAGGAGTAGCGCCGGCAGTGCTACCATCAGTGAGTTGTGTGCTGCCCAAGAGAAAGAAAATAACCCGGATGGAGACATAGCGAATTTCTGTTGAGTAAGAAGTTCTGTCAGAAGGCTTGGTATACCGACCTGCAAACGTGTCCGCAGTTTTACTCGGAATTCTCGCGATGCACGCGCTTCTGCTGGAAATACAGGGCCCAAATACGCAGCGACATGTGCTTGCTAGCTGAATCTTAATAACCATTAGGCATGCCAAAAGAAGCAGGTAGCGATGCCTTGCGTAAACCCACGCTGCCTTTTTCATCACTGCGGGAATATCCCTTCAAGCTTTCCCACAACTTCAATGCAAAACTCGAAAGATAGAGATGCAGGCGCCCGCACAGTAGGCGTAGCCTAATTAAAGCTCGCGGAATGACGCAACAAGAGTTGCTGTCGCACGCGGGGGCGCTGTTGCTATCTCCCCCCACCGCAAGCAGTAGCGGGCAGCAGGCCAGGCGCCTCAGCAGGCGACAGGGCGGGCGCCGCCCTTCGAATTAAGCTAAAGCCAGCGCGGAGTGAGCGGCGAAGCGATCGCGTTGTAAGCGCGGGCACGTTCCGCGTATCCCCCAGCGGCCAGGCCCTTCATGGAAATAGAGCTCCTCTGCTGCCGGGGGTCGGGAGGGGGAGGAAGCCGCGACGTGTGAGCTGCTTGCCGCCCTGTTTATTTTCCCGCCCAGCACTGGCAGCGGCGGGTGGTATCGGTCAACGTCGTCGGCCTCGCGAGCGATGGTTGTCTGCACGGGAAGCGATTTTTCTCCTTTGAAACGGCCGAAGAGAATTTTCCAGTGTTTTCCAGTGTTTTCCAGCGTCGTCTCCGCGCTCGTACACACACACACACACACACCTGCTGTAGAGCTTTAAAGCGAGCCGCCACGGAAGCTGGAGGTCCGTGGCGTGGGCTGGCCTGCGGATCCTCAGATGCGGCCGGTGTACTTTGCGCAATCTTCAAATGGAGGGCGTTGCGGGTTCAGGTGCGCCTCACGGGGCGCGAAATTAAGCGGATTATATTTCTCCGCATTGCTGTTCGCTTCACCCGCGAACCCAGCTAGATGTTCGGTGGCAGGCGCTAAAGGCACGGATTTAATCTTTGGGATTATCACTTCGCAGTGCGGCTGATGAGGTTGTTCTAATTCTTTCTCCCTCCCCCTCTCTCTCAATGCCTAGTGCGATCACCGGTGGATGCGATGACCCCTTGACGTGCATGAGGGGAACTCGGGATCGAACCTCTGGCATCGCTCGTGTTCGCCATTTTCCACGTGACGGAGCCCGTCTTGTTTGACGCGTATTTGCGTGTCGACAGTGTTTCTTTGGCTCTATCTGAAAAATGTATTCGTGCTCTTAGGAAATTTCGCTTCATGCATGTCTACATCGCGAACGCCTCAATCGGTGTAAGCGGGGGGTGTGCGAATATTTGAAATTTCGAATATAATTGAGCCTCCCGTGTCGTTCACTGTAGGTTCATACTTGTAGATTAGGTATTTTGTATCATCTAATATTGGGTCCCCTCGGGCTAGATTCGTCCGCTAAACATGATGTAGAACGCAGACTCGGCAACCGATGTTCCAGCGTCACACATTAGTGAACTTTCGGAAAAACCGAAGCGCGCATTATACATATTTTTTTCGTTTGCGCACACTGCTGCTCGAACGAAACTACACTCGTAAGCGGAGTTAAGTGTTTTACAAAATGCGACAACATACTGAAAAAATATTCGCTATTTGATTCGATATTTGAAGTAAATTACTTTTTTCTTTAATATTCGCGTTCGATGCTAAAGTACCCCTATTTGAACACTCCCCGAGTAAAATAATCATTTAACTACCTAGGGCAGTCCTGGGCTTACAAGAGCATGAACGGCAGTGCCACTGCAATATAAACTTATTGCGGATGACTTGTGGAGAAACCGGTTTATTCATTCCTAGCGACCTTTCACCGGTGCTGCTATGCGAGCGCCCCAACTTCTTAATTCGGAACGTTTTGCTATTTTATTCACTTTTCAGACAGAAAAACAAAGTAAAATTGGGTGAAACTTGCTTTATTCTTCCTAAACTCCTCCATCAAGGATCTCGGTAAAAAAAATACTGCGTTTGTCGATTGATTGATTGTAGGGTTTAACGCGCCGACGCAACGCAGGCGATGAGGCGCGCTAAATGCCGAAATCTCTTACACATGGGCGTTTTTGCTTCTCGTCTCCGTCAGAAAAGCGACCGCCGCGGCCATACTACGTTTGTTAATGGATTCAGAGCTCAGTATTGCAGTATTAGCTTTTACAAAGCAGCGCTCTGTGTGGGACAGTCTTCATCCAATTCCAGTGCTTCAAACTTTAAAAAAAAGAAACAAAACAGATGGAATATTTCGTTCGCGTGAATACGAACGCGCTTCCCTGACACATGTATTTCAGAATGACGCTTTAATAGAAACTAACTGTTAAAAATTCAAATAGGTAGGTGGGTGCGACGGCGATGGCTCCATCCTATTGAGAGCTTCCGCGCTCAGACTTGTAGGCCACCTTAGATTTAGTGCCGACTGCAGAGCTCCAAAGAGGTGGAGGGAAAATGGGGCTGGCATGCAGGTTTGTGCAGAAGTGGAAAAAAATATAAACTGACGAGATATATAAACGAGAAGGACGACTTTTCGCCAGAAGAGGTTAAAAAAGAAGCATATAACTACCTTTATAGACATATAAATGACGGCACTGCAGTTCTGTTTCCGTAGTTCGTCTCTACCGCAACGTACGGGCCGATTGGAGCAGGAATCGACTCTTTAACAAGCTTTATGTGTGGTGACAGCTAGCGCTTTTAACGCCACACATTGTATTTCTGA
This sequence comes from Haemaphysalis longicornis, assembly GCF_048455015.1. NCBI lineage: Eukaryota > Metazoa > Arthropoda > Arachnida > Ixodida > Ixodidae > Haemaphysalis > Haemaphysalis longicornis. Next base: position 26,564,694 of record NW_027526361.1, read on the forward strand.
GCCATGGCTCTGATTTGGTCCGGGCTTCGCTGGGATGGCTCTTTTTTTCTTTTGGTGCAAACATCGCTGGGGTAAGGGGGTGTTTCCATGAACAGCTTACCAATAACAGCTAGATCGTAAAAAAACAAGATAACTTCTCGCTAAAAATGGTTCAAAAGAAATGCTTGTCACAGCATGAAGTGGCATATTCATAAGCCCGCTAGACTTTGGTTATAATCATCACATACGTCTGCCCGTATACTGAAGAGACAGAACGTGGAAAGTGTCCCGTAAAAGAATGGGCAACGCAGATAGGAGTATCCCCCCTAATTGTCATTTAAGGGCCATTTGCAGTTTTTCGTTTTTACTTTCGGCTGTTCTTTCCGGGACCATTTCTTTTACGCCTGAGCTGAACAACGGTTCAGCACCGCAGTGGCAGGGACTGTGTGCCTATAGTATGTTCCACCAATGCTGCGTATTTGCTTCTATTTAAAGCTTAGTTTCCGGGTTGTTACTTCCGAGCAGCCGGTTTCGAAATTGGAAATTAATTCAAGCCCCCGTAGTGTATGGTTCAAAACTGATTGATTGATTGATTGTGGGTTTAACGCGCCGACGGAACGCGGGTGATGAGGCGCGCCGTAGTGGAAGGCTTCGGATTAATTTTGGCCACCTGGGTATCTTTAACGTGCGCCGAAATCTAGTACACACGGGCGTTTTTGCTTTGAGCCTCCACCAGAAAAGCGGTCGCCGCGGCCGGGAATAGAACCAGCGACCTTGTGCTCAGCAGCGCAACGCCTTAGCCACTGAGCCACCGCGGCGGGTTTGGTTCAGAACTGAGGAAATGGTAATATGTGCTTGTGCAACAAGTCAATTCACATTTGAAAAGGGAACTTTTTAGCCACGCATATGTCGTAGGTGACGGTGCGTGGGCTGCCGCAACGTCGGGAAAGACACGTGCGCGTTTAAATTTTTTTCTGCCATTGTTCCCAGGAGAAAGACTTAAACAGCAAATTGAGAAAAAAAAGAAAGAAAAAAATGAACGCGTATCTGCTTTCTCTACTGCAAATGTCGCTGAAAGACGATAGTCGTCTGCCGCCGAGGCTGCTGCGGACTCCTTCTCTGCTCTCACCCTTCACCCTTTTTCCTTCGCTGTCTAGCTCCTCTCGCGATGAATCGAAAAGAGGGTTTTTAGCGCAATAACATTTTCCCGCATTCACATTACTCGCGTGGCATAATTTGGGAGAGCACGCGCCTTTTTCTTTATCTTTTGTTTTTGTTCTGCCTGGAACAGCACGAGGGAGCTTTGTTCTTTTTGTGCCTGCTTTTGTCTCGCACGTGCAGGCACGTTCCTGAGTCATCTTGACGCGTTGCATTTTCTTTTTCACTGTCGGGCTAAAAACCACCCTAAATTATGCTTTCAATTAAAAGAACGCGGAAACTACTCGTCAAATGGGATTGAGGTTTTCTTTGCGCTAAATAATGGGAACGTCATTACTACCGCCAGCAGTTTTAGTGGCGTAGAATGGTTGTCTGCCTTTTTTGACGAATTTTTTTAACTCTCACAAGGCAGACAGACATATATATATATATATATATATATATATATATATATATATATATATATATATATATATATATATATATATATATATATATATATATATATATATATATATATATATATATATATATATGTATTTTGAACGTTATTTAGTAGCCTTTTTATTTATTTTTTGTTTTTGGGGTAGATGTATAATATGCATATTTTTAATTCGGTTACGTCATTTTTTAAACATTTTCTTTTTTTTTTCTTATTTTACTTCAGTCAAAGCTGCATCTTTGTGGAAATGCAGGGTGTTACACGGTTCGCTTATTTCCGGCCTTTTTTATTCGTATTTTGAACGATCTTCTGCGGAATGTTTGTTTATTCTGCGGTTTTAAGGGGAGATATAAAAGATGGATATTTTTTCCTATTTTGTCACATGATGTTTGTGAAAATTTGACTTTCTCTATTTTTATCTTTTTTTTTTCAAAATTCTGTCCTACCAGTTATCTCCATTTCCGCCCTTATAGCGACTAAAGGGGTTACTTCCGCCAAATCTGTATTTTTATAATAAAGCAGGGCGTTACAATGTCCTGGCTGCGAGGGTACTCGGCAAAGAAGGCTACGCACTAAATGGTTCCCATTAGATGTACACACTATCAACCCGAATAAACAGTTCACCACTAAGAACGGTCTAGTGTGAGTGCTATAGCGATGGTCTACACCTGGGAATAGACCATTCAATGCTGAACAACCCCCGTGTGAAAAACTCATGCCGCCTGTCGACAACCACGAACTTATGACCTCGAACCCCTTTAATCAATGCCCCCCCCCCCCTCTTTCCCACTGCTTTCCCAACTCCCCCACGGGGCCTCTGGCCTTCCTGTTCTGAATAAAATATTTAACAACCTTCAGAGGTGTTATACATCAAGAGGTGTTCCACGGCAAGAGCATGAGCGAAAAAGCCGGAAAATAGCATTGGCTTCTCTAACAAACACAAAATCCCGGCCATATCCACTAACATGAAACTTGGGGAGGGGCTATGCATGCAGTGTAAGTGTAAGTGTAAGTGTAAGTGTAAGTGTAAGTGTAAGTGTAAGTGTAAGTGTAAGTGCATGCAGTGTAAGTGTATGCATGCAGTGTACGGTATAAGTGTATTCTTGGCGCCTTAATGTTTTTGCCAACGGAGATGAAACCATTCGGGGGAAGAGGTGTAGGCGGCCGATGAGGCGGTGCGGCCGAGCCCCCGTTTATTGTGGTTGCGTTGGCTGTGCCATGAACACGACGAGGCGCGTAGAACGCGGGTGCCGTTCCCGAGGTGTGCCGGGTGCCGAGTGTGTTCCGCTATGCCAGCTGGCCAATCTGCTGATGATGATGGTGGCGCTACAGGGCTCCCCCCCTAGCGTGAAGCGCGGTAAAGTGACAAATGTAAATAGCAATGCAGGAAAATACACTATGCACTATGTACAGGTATGTACAATTTGTCCATAGTCAGGAAGTCCGTTGGCAGTCAGTGGTCAAGTGGCAGGGGTTGACTAAACGGCACGGTCCTGGTCGTCGGCGAGGTAGCGTCCGGGATGTGGGCAACCTCTGGTGGACGAGGCTGGGAGTGCGGCCGCGGACGCATTGCGGGATGCGAAGCGGCTGCTGCAATTGGTGGTGGAGCGAACGGCAGGCGTAGCTGGAAGGACATCGGCAAGGTGAAGCGCGGTGCAGCAGAATGACGACCGGAGTTCGGGCTTGACTGTGCTGTGGTGTGGGCTCTAGGGATGTGTAACGTGCGCACGCGCCGTGCGAGACGGAGCAGCGGAGGGCGCCAACGACAAGCGTCTCTCGAACTGCCGGTGTGTCGAGTTCCTGTCGTGCAGTCGCTGGTTTCATCCGGGGTCGGAGAGCAGAGCGCCTGTGACACCGTATACCGAATACGCTCCTGTAGCAGGGAATCGGTCGGGGTGGGGTAACCAGTTTGCGGCGCGTCTGACTGCATGGGGACAAGAAATTGTTCTTTCGGCGACATTTGTTGAGATGTTTGTCCCGCAATTGTTTCTCGGTGTCTCCATCGTAGCCAGGGTGTCAGGACTGTCGGAGGCAGTCTGATCAGTTTCGAGTGTCAGTTGCACTTCCGAGGATCTCGAGCTGTTGTCCACTGCTGGAAGCTGTTCCACCGGTGACGGGGGAGAGGGCTCGCGTGTGCTGGGAGGAGAAGGGTCTGAAAGATCCTTCTCACTAGTGCCGTGCGGCGAAGGCGGTGAAGTGTCCCAGTTGTTAGCGGCAAAGCAGTCAACACACGGGTGGGTTTGTGCAGGAGACGCAACAACGTGTGGGACCGCGCCATGGTGTGGCGTCGAGTTGGCTAAGTGAAACGCCAATTCGGAAGTGCAGCAAGTTGCAGTCGGGGCTCGCGCTTGTTGGTCAGGCGAGGGTGGACCTGTCGGCGACCTGTAATCCACGGATGCCGTTGTAAGGCGTGGTGGTGTGGACAAAGACGTTCCTATACCGTAGTGGTTTAGGACAGCGGCCTTCAAGTCGTCATACGCACCGGGTCCTGGGGTCGGCAGCTGGATCTGCTCAACGAGGTCAGCAGGTAGCTTCTGTAGTGTAACGAGGTACCTGATTTCCGGGGAGCAGATGTCATTTACATAAAAATGGCTCTCCAAGATGACGAACCATGCCGCGTGGTTTGAGATGGAATCAAACGGGATCAGCAAGGGAAGGTCTGGGAGGGCGGGGAACGTTCTTCGCGTGCCGTCGTCCGCGTTGTGGCTGGGGAAGCAGCGTTGTGAAGCTATGGCGAAGCCGCTTGTCCGGGTCACCAAATTGTAGGCGGCCGATGAGGCGGTGCGGCCGAGCCCACGTTTATTGTGGTTGCGTTGGCTGTGCCATGAACACGACGAGGCGCGTAGAACGCGGGAGCCGTTCCCGAGGTGTGCCGGGTGCCGAGTGTGTTCCGGTGTGCCAGCTGGCCAATCTGCTGATGGTGATGGTGGTGCTTAAGAAGATGATGATGGTGGCGCTACAGAGGTATACAGCTTCGCTGTAAAAGTCTCTTGTCTTTGAAGCACGAAGTGTCCTAGCGCGACTCGTTGGAAAACGAGCGTCCCGGTGTGTTCCTTAGTACGCGTACCGTTCTAGCACGAGGCGCTGGCAAACGAGTGTCCCGGCGTTTTAGTACCGTGACTACATGAAACGATGACGACAGGAGACGCCGACAACCCGAACCCCTAAAACAAAAAAATACCGAGTGCACATGAACGTGCGCCTCTTGAGGAGCACCCGACGTCGCCAAGGCTTGCGCCACGTGAGGAGCTCGCAAGAAAAAATCCCGGGCCATCTTCATTAACGTGAAACCTGGGGAGGGGCGAAGCATGCAGTGTATAAGTGTATGCTTGGCGCCTTAGCGTTTTTGTCCACGAGGATGAAACCGTTGCTGGTAGAGGTATACAGCTTTGCTGTAAAAGAAATTTCGTTGGCTTTGAAGCACGAAGCGCCAGCCGTTGGAAAATGAGCGTCCCGGTGTGTTTTTTTAGTACACGACTTTGCCCATGGATATGAAATGTTCTAGCGCGAGTCGTTGGAAAACGAATGTCCCGGTATTTTAGTACCATGACTCCATGAAACGACGACTACGACCGGGGTCGCTGACAGCCCGAGCACCTAAGTGGCTTCGCACCAAAAAATTTGCGCAGCTAGCACTAGTGGTGGAAGGCTGGAGAAACAGCAGGGCTGGGGGTTGACCTAGCTTCTTCCCACACTAACAGCAGATTCCAGGATAGAGGGAGCTGCCGGACCCCAGCAGTGCAAAGCCGTTTTAGACGGTACTGTAAAGAAAAGACCATTAAGGTATGTCTAGTGTTTTATTCAGTAGCGATTGTCGTCATCCTTTCATCTTCGTCTTCCGAAGGCACAACCGCGTAGGGCAAATCCTTTCGTAGAGCGTCCTCGCCTCAGCGGGCCTCCACATTTTCCTCAACTGATCCGGTGGCTGTCTCCACGCGCGGATTGTGCAGAGGTGGCTTGACAGATTTGTCGTCGTCGCCTTAGGCGCGGCGGACACGTGGCGCGCCGGTCGCTACACGACGACGATGACGAAGCCGGGAGCTCCTCATGTGGCATAAGCCCAAGCGCAAGCCTGAATGATGCGGGCGGTCGCCGCGAGGCACGCGCTCACGTGCACTCAGAGTTTTCTGTATCCTCCGGACTGATGTGTGTCGGCCTAAACAACTCTGTTGTTAAAAACCACCCCTTCACGAGTGGTTCCATAGCGCGAGCCTACACTCAGGAGCAGCAAAATCTGGTCTGCTGGAGAAACAAAAATATTTTTTTTTCTCTCTCTCTGGTAATCCTTGCCATGGTAGCGCATATGAAGGCGGGAAGAACAACCAGAAAGATTCGCCATCGTCATCAACTCTCCCATTACACAGCAGCACGAATGAGCAGCGGCGCGTTGCGTGGGAGTCAGATCGAAGCCATTCGAAAGCGTACGGCGGAAGCGGATCGCGCAGCAAACAGCCTCAAGCGGCAAAAGTACGAAGCCTTACGAGAACGCCAGGCGAAGGCATCACGCCTCAGGAGTTCAACTGGACATTCACCCTTGGCTACCGAAAAGACGGGGCACGGTAAAATCAGCTCACATTCCCGGTAGTTCATGGGAGTTTCCAGATTAGCAATGCATGAAGGGAACCGCCGGGCCGGGTGTTCTTTAGTCCCGATAGACGGCAGATTTGATTCGATTGTTACGGTGCGTCTGAGCGCCGAGACATGCTTGTCGCTCGCGTTTCTCTCGCTGTCGCCGCAGCAGCTGTGTCATGGTACGCGAACTGCGCTAACGAGCTTAGTCCGAAATCGCCGGCCCCCGGAGCACAAGAGGTGTCGAGCTGAACGCTGGCGCACATGGCTCCACAACGGCAGAAAAAGGCAAGTTGCGAGCGTCCAATCGCTGTTGTTGGAATTGAAATAAGCAACGGCTTGTGGTAATGAAGCGAAAGCGTCGCTTTCAAACCGTTGTCGGCCGTCGATGTTTCGAGTAGCTTTGGACTCCTGGTTTGCCGACATTCGTCGTATGCAGATTTTCCGGACACAGAACCAAATCCCCTCCCCTCAACAAACCCCCCCCCCCGCCGTCATGCCTTGACAGCGCTAACAGTGTACGCTTTTCCGCCATAAAAATGTACAACCACGGAGTATCGTCCAAAATCAACATGCATTCCGGCCTATATAAAGCCTTGTTTAATCTCAACAACATTTTAACGGTTTTATCGCAATCTTTGGCAGAGCAAATATCTAACATGTTTTTTTTTTCTTTGCTGACTCTCTTATCTCAGGCAAAACGTAAAGCTCAGGGAGTCACAGTTTTTCTCCTACTTACGCGCCTTTCTAAAATTGGGAACATCAGAGGTCACAGAGCATGTATTATTTGTTTTTGTTTGGACGTTTATTGGATGCTTCATTTGCTAGGCTTCCAGGATGTCCAGCTTTCAAACGAACGTTGCTCGGAAAATATTTCGTATATTGATCTTGCAAGTGTAGCATGCGGAGAATAGTATATGCAGTTGACGGCGCTCTCGGATTTTTAAATTTTATGTGCTTGTTAGTCCGCGAGGGGTTTCAACCGCGTCAATTCCCCTGTTTCCTAAGGGCATAAAATAGAACGACTAACTCGCTGTGAACCATATTTCCAAACTTTTTAAAGATTATTAAAAAGCAAAAAAGCAGGCGAACCCTGCAGGCACAATCCACTGGATGCACGCCAGTTCGAAAAACTCGAACTAAGGTGTTGGAACGGCTGACTGTTTCTGCATTTTCCGCCGTGCATCTGCTTTCATCTGACGTTCAACTCAGTGGACGGTCCAGAAGAACAGATGGCGGGTCAAGTAATTGATGTCTCTTGACGACGCCGCCGCCGCAACTTTTTGTTGAGGCAATGCGACAAAGACGCAAAAAGAAACCCGATTTCAGCATGTCCTGGAATTGTAAGTGCGGTTCCTTTCGCAGGCACTATTCCAGCGGCCTCACAGGGCGTGACGACGTCGCGCTCGGGCTTGAGGGGAATAGTGACAAGCCGCTCCGCATTTGCCGGAAACATCTGGGACGCACGCGGTAAGTCTGACCACTTTACTTTTTCCTTACGTCACGAGGTCTTCCACCTGTGCATGCGAGAACGGGCCTTCAAGCATGGCCTTGTGCCTCAGAGCGCAGCTGCTTCGCTGCAACGCGCTCGCACGTTTCAAGCAGGCGGCGAAGTACGGTGCTCTCTTCTGTCCAGTTTTACTGCTAGTATTCTCTCAACACCGCCAAGATAAGACTAAAGCGTGATAGCTGACACCCACTGTACGGCCTTGCAATCGGCGAGACGCACCCTACATGTTCGGATAACGGGCCTCCATGTGGTGACATTTTCTGATGACTCTTTAAACTTCGCTACTCGCCTGATGCATAATGACCTCCGAGTGATGATTCTGCATGCGGGATTTCGTCTAATGCAGAAGAATCTCTCCATTCAGCAGCAGTGTCTGTGGGTAATTGTGCTACCGAAGCCTCTGGTTCAGGGATGGCATCTCCAGCAATCGTAAGCAAATGCAGGTTATTATTTAGCCCAACAATCAGAAGATTCAGTGCACCGGCTAGATCATTCGACTACGTCGCGATGACACAGATACAATGACGCCTGACGAAATCCGTCGGCAATTTCATGACGTATCATCGTTATTGCTGTGATAGAATTTACTCGAATCACGTCTAACTGGCGGTCGAAGCAAGATCGTCGGCCCTTGGGAGTTTGGAACGGGTCCATACGGTTGGAGTTTGCGAATTTATACATACGGCCCCGACAACGCGTAAATAGGAACGCGTGCAGCGGCCTTTGTGGTAGCGGGTTTGAATATTTTAGGCTTCTATATGGTTGTTTCATCTATCGCAAGAAGAGGAATTTCCAGTGAAGCTGCGTTGCCAAACGTATCACCCCGCGAAGTGCAACATGCGGCAATATTCCGCGATTCAAACACAGCATCTCGGCAGTTGCAGAGGGTTATATACGTGTAGAAGAGCCATGACAGCGATCTTAACGTACCCCCAAGTGTTTCACGTATGACCACATCAGAGGGAAGTTCCAGTGGCTCCTGTGGCAGGAGGAGTAACGAATCTGATGACAGCCTAGCGTGGGGGCCCATTCCATTTAATATATAGGATGTTGAAAGAGAGAGGAATGTCTCGAAATGTGTGACCAAAGACTGCTTCCACAACAGACGGTACGCGATCACTTCAAATGTTCATAGCGCTGTTTTGTTTTCCTAGTAGCAACATGTACCAACTTGCCCGCATCGGTTCTCTGGAAATTTTTATAGTTGTCCTCAATCTCAAATGAACGCATAGGTGGGACGAATAACATTAAAAAACTGGAAACAAATATTTTGTGCCTATGTATGTTTACATGTATGAATTTATCTGCATAGCAGCTTAGAGTCATGGCTCTTGGCATAAGTGGTATCGCGTGAAAAACCTCCACTCTCAATGGATCAATATGTATTACGTTAATAAAAACGAGTTCCGAGACAGAGCTAGTTGATAAAGACATAGGCAAGCAAGCAGTCATTCATTGACAGTCATCTAAGTAGCGCTTCAACCATAGAAATGGGTTGGCGGTGTGCCGAATAAAACAGTGTGACCAGTCCTCTGAAAAGGCGGATCTTATGAGGCGGCCGGACCGACTTTCTGAGCATACATTTTTATTACCGCAGAAATTGCCCCCTCTGATCGCAGCAGCCATACGCTTTTGTGAAAATAAAAGAATAGCGCCATTATGTCGGGTACCTGGCTGTCTTATATGGCACGGAACAATAATCCTTTGTTTTCTCTCGATCGTTCTTTACTGTACGGTCGACACGTGTCATTTGCGAGGCCATTTCAGTTTAGGTCCTGGGTTTTGTGGAGAACATTTCGTCCTTCTCCCACAGCCCTCACAGCCCTGTGCTCTGATCTGACTTTCCAGTGTGTTTTTTTTACTCCGAAAGCTTAAAATTCCCCATAATGTGATGAGGATGGAAAACTTTATTTTTCAGTGCCAATCATTGCTTTTTTTTACCCCTTGCTAGAAGCCGGCCAGTATCCCCTGGGACCTGGCGGCTGCCTAAGATTGACTGATGATCATGTTTTGAGCCTGTAGATCTTAGCCGAGCATTGCAGCCTCACGAGTGTCCTTTGTACGTGTGCCGTGAGGTATCTGTGGGCTCGTTCATATCATGCGGTTCATGCTTGCCAGGCTTTCACAATGTTTGCACTCAGGTTCAAATTTGCCTGGGTGGAGTTTACTAAGTAGTAGCGGATTTGAGTGAGTTCCAACCTCTAATTTCTGCCAGATTGTCTCCTCCTTTTTGCTGAACCTGTGATTCGCGTGTGGGTATTGTATGTGTTCTGTGGAAGGGCTGTTTCAGCCTGCCCGGAAAGTAAGTCCTCGGGCCAGCTGGCTCGCTCCTTCATTGCCCGCAAGAGCCCGATAGCGCGATGTTCCGGAGTTCAGATTAGTAAAAATCTGGTAATCTATTGTTTTTTTTTGTTTTTTTTTTTTTTGCGAGGATTGTGACCGCCTCAGCTGAGAATCGTCCTCTCTTATAATTGTTTATTACGGCCCAAGTCGTGAAACTCCGGCGTCGGTGCGCCCAAGAATCGGTTCAAAACAGGGATACTATATACGCATAGAGAACAAAAGTAAAGAAGCGTAAACTGGGTGGATAAGGGCCTGCGATTTGAACCCGGGTACGGAATGCTAGTCGAGCCCGCATCCCCTGCAACACGGCCGTAGCTTGGCTCTGGCCAACTGCACGTCGGACTTGTGAATGGGCCGCCGCCTTCAACTTATAAGCGTGTACGTGTTCGAGATATGTACTCAGGCCTACAGGAGTAATTTGAGCGGGATAATTACTGAAGTCTACTCGTCTACTCTAATAGCGAGTACGTAGGGCTAAAAAGGGTGATAAGCCAAGCCTCCCAGTGCTGGTAATAATAGAAAATTGAGCACAAAGAAAACTGAATAATGGGGAGAAGGTGATGATGATGATGATGATGATGATAACTTCAGTTTGCCCAAAAGTGAGGGAAAAAGAATGGGAGGTGAGAGTCCTCCTGGCTCCTGCAGTCCTTTGCCACGACAGGCATGTTCGGCCAGTTGGACGACCTCGAGCTGTGTTTCGGTGTCCGAGACACGCAAAGAGGCCTCGCGCTGCTGCGCATTGGTGGTGGTTAAATGTGCTCGTGGAGTTTGTGACCGATCCTCGCAAGCCCAGATCAGGTGAGCGACTATAGCTTGCTGTGTGCAGCTCTTGCAGTGATTTTTCTACCGTTCGAGATAAATGTGGCTAAGTGGTACAGGATTCGGGAATACGATAGTCTGTAGTTGACGCCAGGGCGTAGTAAATATAAGACGCAATCACACCACTGGACACGTTTCTGCTATCCGCGCTGTTTCCTACTGCAATGGACTCCGAGGATTCCTACCGAGGGTGTACCTCACCGGCACCTGGGAATGAGGTCGCTTAGTATCACCACCCCTAACCGACACCATCGCAACCGTTACGACGCAAAGATTGCACGCCGGACGTATATCGCTGTGGGGAGGAAGACACTGTCGCAACAGAAAATGACACAATCCCGACAGACGTACCATTAAACATACAGGATCGCATATCTTGAAATAAAATGTAGTGCTTTTGCATTAAATTACGTAAGCAGTCCGAAGTGTCTCTCTGAATATTTTTTTTTTAGTGTGTGGCTTGTCCACGTCGTGCTGTAAGTTCAGGGAGGGGGACCGCTATTAGGGAATAAACAGTTAGGGGCTGGGGCTGTTTGCTTCTTCTGTCGTCGTCGTCGTCGTCGTCGTCGTCGTCGTAATCGTCGTCTCATGTAGTCACGGTAATAAAACACTGGGAAACTCGTTTACGCCTCGCGCTAGAGAGCTTCGTGCTTCAAAGACGCGAGACTTTTACGGCAAAGCTGTATACCTCGACACCCCGACGGTTTCATCTCCGTTGGCAAAAACGCCAAGGCGCCAAGAATACACTCATACACGGCATGCTTCGCCCCTCCGCAGGTTTCGCGTTAGTGGAGGTGGCCGCGGGTTTTGTTTTCATTCAGAATACCGGCCGTGAATATTAAGGAAAGAAAGAAGATAACGTTAAGAATGGCCAGCCGTAACAACATGGACACTCTATTTGGGGCGATTTGAATGTACGTCTTAGATAAGAAGAATGATCTGTCATTCATACTCGAAAAAGTACAGATGCTATGAATTTATACACGCCAGGGAGGAAAAAAGTCTGCTCAGGGTGATGAGTGCTTTGTTTAAGGAGCTTCAATCAATTCTTACTTTAATGTCTTTACTGCGTAGCTGTCTTGTGCTAGGTTCTGACCAAAATATTCAGCGTGCGTCTGTTGGTTCGCGTCGACAAGGAATCGCACGCTCTAGCGCCAGAAGTGGTGTAAAATGTTCTGCAGCTCTCAACGTAATGCAGGCATCTCGGAAAGAATATACTGAAACTGGCCGCTTAGACAACCCTGTCGCCATCTTGGGTTCCATTTACTCGTCATATTTAGTTAGTTCACATTTAAGTTGTTTACGCTACAGAATTGCCATCTGCTGCGAATACATGGTCGTCTACGGAGGGAGTATGGCTACAGAAAACGGCGCTAACACTCCACTCTAAGAAAAAAGGTGGTCAAAAGAGAGTCCCCGGCGCCGCGACTACCTTTAACGCTTGGTGAGTCAGAACAGAGTCACCGATCAGAGTCATAATTTTGGCGACTCTCTTTCGACTCGGTACGGGGCGCAACTTGGCGGGAGAGGGGAACCTAGTCGAGGAGCATAGAAAACAAAAAAAAAGAGATGCCGCTCTGATTGGTCGCCGCAGGTGTGACGTCAGGCGTTTCCCGCGAGCAGGCGAGCAGCCGGAGTGGAAGCTTTTGAACTGCCTGCGCGCTCCGCCGGCGAGGCGTTCTTTGTGTTGTGGCCGTTAGGGCGGTTTTCGTAACTACGTGGTTTCGCTGGTCAGTGTCGCGACAATTTTACAGTGCTTTTGCCGTGCTCCACGTGAGGACAGCGTCCATGATAAGGGAAGATATACGGACGGAGCTGCGGCAACACAGCAACTGCATCTGATAGAGGTAAGTGAAGTATTCACCGCGGCGAGAGATTTTCCCTCGTGAAAAAACTTCGTGCACTTTGCGAATAACGCTCAATTGTGTAAGATATGCTGCTTGAATACTATGCGGACAGTCGTGGCAGAAACGTCCAACCTCATTTCTGCGTGAGTGGCAGGTTTTTCGACGGCCTCAGTATGCGAACAGGGCAGCATGACCGTTGGCGCGAGCCGCCGCCGATGGCTCGCCGCCGACGAAACGGCGACCTTGAACACGATGGCCGCTCCACGGCCAAGGCGCAGTGAAAGTTTGTTTCACTTCCTCTGGCGCTTTTATTTGACCCTGAACACGGAATGCTGAGTGCGCTTTGATGAATTTGGCTCAGGCTGACAGAGGGGCGAAATGTCAACATGAAAAGAAACGAGTAGGTGCTCGACAGCGGCTTATTTCGGCGCCAAGCAGCAGTCACTTCGTACAAATGCGGGACGCGTATGTATTGGTAGAATATAATTTTGCGCGTACAGTCATGGGCAATTCAAATACGAACCGCGGTGCGCACAGCCGAAGATCCCGGTGCCGTCTCCTGGCAGCGGCCGAGGAAAACGCACGGACATGCGTTGTTGAGATATCGGGAGCGAGGCTGCGTGTCCCACTGCGATATGTTGCTGTCTGCTCGCTCGCATGTTTGCTTTGTCGCCATGCCGCAAGAGCGCTGACAACAATTGTTAGTGATCCGGCGCGAGATAGTATAAGGGTATCTACGGCCACTGTGTGCTCGGCTCACACGAGTGCCTGCTCCCCCTGTGTGCTGGCGTCACATTGCCGACATAGCTTTGCATGTAGGGTGCAGTAACTTGAGCAAATAACGATCGACACCTGCTTCGCACCCAAACCATGCTCAGTACTGCCCGCTCCGCAGATTTTACTAGCACTAATGGGCCTGCCCTCCTCCCCTCCCCATCCCTCACTCTCACTATAATGTTTGCGAAGGTAAACTAGTGTTAAATAAGTTCCCTTTGATAACGGTTGAAAGTGTATCAACTGTTCCATTTCAGTAGCCATCAACCAAAGCAAACGCCGGGTACCTCGAGGAAGCTTGATTTATTGAAGGGTTTAACGCACCGAAGCAACGCAGGCAATGAGGAACGCTGTAGTGGAGGGTTCCGGATTAATTTTGACCACCTGGGGATCCTTAACGTGCGCCGAAATCCCGCACACACGGACCTCGAGGAAGCTGGCGTAGCTTTGTGGTTAAATGGTACGGCGAGGCACAGTGAAATGCGGCTTTTATTTTTCAGCTTTTTCAGGTTATGATGTCTGAATACCGCGTGGGTAAGCTTACAGTGGCTGGTGCTAGAGGAATATAGGTGGTGCGCAGAACGCTTTTAATGCTACTTCTGTGACTGATTCTTGCGCAGAGACTGTGCTCGTTACTAGAGCATTTCTATGTTTTGCTCGCAAGCCTGGTCTCGCCTGCTCCAGCAACGCGTAGATGTTTTGTTTTTTGTATAAACATGAAATTGCGCACCATCCTGCTGCAGCTTGCACACCGTAAGCGTTTTGTTCATAGGCCGCCGGTCTAAAGGTATATTAGCATTGTGTGGGCTTTGGAGTGAACTATTATTATGCGTTAGGGTGGCGCAGGAGCGTTTTCAAGGCCACATTCGTGAGCAAAAAGCGGGGAATATCCTCCTTAACGAGCACACGTACGTGGAAATCTGGCACAAGGAAGCAGGCAAGGAAATTTGTGTGCACGCCATGTGTGCACTCAGCGTTATCTTGCACTAGATGACAATTCCTTTGTAGTACTATAGCTCTACACCGCTTTTGACTCCATTTATAATTGCCAACTTCACGGCGAAATGCAAATTCGGCCGCTTCGCGCTAGCTGAGCCGTCAAATAAACGTTTCTAGCGCTAGCCACCACACCCGCCGCGGTGGCTCAGTGGCTAAGGCGTTGCGCTGCTGAGCACGAGGTCGCGGGTTCGATTCCCGGCCGCGGCGGTTGCTTTTCTGATGGAGGCGAAAAGCAAAAACGCCCGTGTGTACGAGATTTCGGCGCACGATAAAGATCCCCAGGTGGTCAAAATTAATCCGGAGCCCTCCACTACGGCGCGCCTCATCGCCTGCGTTGCGTCGGCACGTTAAACCTTACAATCAATCAAGCGCTAGCCACCACAGCTACACTTCGGAAAAAAAGCCTAAAAAGCGCGAGCAGTACAAACTCAAAGAACGAAAAAAACCTGGTGGACAGCCCACGATCATATTTTTGCATGGGGGTGCAACAACTCGCCTTAGACGGCGCAGGTGCGTTACGATAGGAAGGGAGAGCGAGAAGGAGGTAAGGAGCCGCCAACTGATGATGAGCGGCCGAGATAAATGGGCCGGCGGTATTTCTCTTTCACCTTGAGGAGAGCCAACTTGGGGGGGGGGGGGGCGCATTCCTTGATTGTAGGGCTTTACGCGCCGACGCAACGCAGGCGATGAGGCGCGCCGTAGTGGAGGGCTCCGGATTAATTTTGATCACCTGGGGATCTTTAACGTGCGCCGAAATCTCGTACACACGGGCGTTTTTGCTTTTCCCCTCCATCAGAAAAGCGGCCGCCGCGGCCGGGAATCGAACCCGCGACCTCGTGCTCAGCAGCGCAACGCCTTAGCAACTGAGCCACCGCGGCGGGGGGGGGGGGGGGGGGCGCATTCCTGCGTCATTTGCCGTTCGATATAGCGGGTTTCGCTTGTATTTTTATTCGATATAGACGTAATTTTTGCTATATTTTTCACTGCAACTATACTGTTAGCGGAAGGAGTTCGACATACTGGATAAATCGATGAAAATGGTTTCCATCAGTTGGGTTCGGCTGTACAACTTTAGTTTGCTCTCTTTACAGATGCAAAAGGTGTCAGCGCTACCGTTTGGTTGCCCCATTTGGTGAAGGAAAGAGAGGATGACATCTTCACGATACTGGTGAGAACAGTGAGCTTAATTTGCGAATTAGATGGCAACATTGGCAAAAAAAAATGGCTCTTGGCTTGAGTTGCCCTCGGCATTAAAAATATTAGGGTGTACCCAATATTAAACTAAAAGAAATGCTGTACATGTAAGAGAGAGCAACTGGGAAAAAATTGTTGCTCTTTAGAAAGGCTGGCTGACGTGTTTAGGCTTAACGTTTATGGTTACTTTGACCACCGGTAGCGAAATATCCCTGACCATGTACTTTTTTGCTTTCCTAAAGGTAAAGTGCACTCAAAATTTTGGTGTCTTGATAACCTCAATTTTGTAACTTACCATAAAGAGAAGCCTTAAGGCGAACTCCAGACCCTGGGAAGGAACCAGTGTGTTTAAGATATCAGCCAGCAAAATCAAGCTTTGGGAAGATCCACAGCGGGGTAGTTGCTAGTGCTTTTTAACATCTTGAAGTAGCACAGACTAGATACAGACATGATAAGTCGAAAATGAACAGACAACAGCGCTTTGTAAATGGTTCGGCGCAACATGGTATTTACTGTGTAACTTGTCCTCATGTAATTTGTGAGTGCGTGACCTAAGCACCTATTCTTGAAAAAAAAATTTACTTCCACAATATCTGCGCTCCAAAAACGTTTTGCTGTGTTAGCTGTGTGCCATGGGATAAAGCTGAACATAGCAAAAGTGCGAGAATGCCAATGCAATGGGTGAAGCAGGACATTTGCTAAATGGAACTGCCTGCTGTTATTCGTGAACAAAGAAGCAACGAATGTAGACGGAAGGGTCGGCGGTAGCTCAGCGTTTTTTCGGTCTCTTCGGTTATTTTGATCTTATCACCAAGCGTGAGTGGCATTTGAAGCATTTGTTTGTTGTGCTCATCCAGAAAAATAAAAATTGACCTTGTGGCTCTGAGCACCCTTCACCGATTGTGAACTAACAGAAAAACAGGCACGCGCGGCTGCAGTCGCGATTGCTTGAGATAATGCCTTGAGCATACTGGGGTAGTAAAGAAACGAGTAGAAAAAAAGTGGTGCCACAAAGAGACAAGCCGGGAGATAGCGCAATGTTAAAGTAAAGGCTGTGGCTAGCGTTCTGTCGAGACGGAACGATATACAAGTGCTAAAGTTCCGTCCAGACGTAACAGAGCGCTGTGAGTTATCCTTCCTAGACGGATTACAACTGAGAGCTTAGCGTTCCGTCCAGACGGAGCCGGCGTGAAATTTGTACAGTTCCGTCCAGGCGAAAGTAAAACCGGCTGATTAGACCCGACCTTGAGTATTCATATTTGGTGTAGGGGTTGCGCCTCGGAACCGCTATAAGGGTGTCAGGTTGCGAGTCATGCATCACATGAAGCTAGCTGCGTGTACTTGTGCGTTATACAACCGGCGTATTTAATGTGTAGGTTCTAAAGGCAGGTTGCTGCGACCCCAATGATTAATCATAAGAAGCGGGTCTTCGCATAACCGGGGGGTGTACTATAACTGAGCTTTCCCTGTAACTTATCATCGCAGGTATTTTAGTTTTCAGTCCACGTGGCATACTAAAGACAGTCAGAGTAATAATTTATACATATTGATGGCTGTCCCCATAAAGAACTTTTTTACAGCAGCTAAATTTCAGCATTATTTGTCTTTTTTTTACAGGACCCAGATACTGCATACTCGCGACCGACTCTGCTGTACACGGGGAGCAGCCCACTGTGGTCCGACTCAATTAAGGTGGTGTGCGAACATGTATCCGTTAACGTCTTTGACTTCACGTCAGGAATCGCTCTTGTATGTGCCATGTACTGGGCATACAACCTGCAGTACTTGAAGTCTGCAAAGCAGACCTTTACAGTTTTGGAGGAATTGATGGTGGTGCGAAAGGGCGCATGCTTGAGCACCTAAATGCCGGCGACAAAGGTAGTCACTACCTTGAGAGCTCGTGCAGGGACAGCCAGGGAATAAATACACTGTCCAGGGCCAGCAGATCAAGTGGTGGGTGTTGCAACATATAGCCTCCGAGTAAATTTCTGTGTTCTAAAATGAACAAAATATTCTCAGGAAAATTATAACAATCATCCATTAATAATTCTTTGACACCCTTTTTTTTAATGTTCATTTGCATTGCGTATGAGTGGTCAAAGTGGTCTTATCATAAAGCCGAACCTAGCTGTATGCATGAACTATGAATGTGTTCAATATGAAATTTTTATTAAGCAATAACACTCCCGAACTCTGTTTTGTGTATTTTATTGTCCTGTTTTCAATTTGCCAGTTGTATTGTTCTAGAATTTTTTCACTTCAGTTGTCTAAAATGACATTTTCAAATATTTGTATTTGTTATAATGTAATGTGGTTTTAAGAAAAATTGTGTTTTCATATTCACTTAACATTTTGTGAAGTTGTTGAGCCAGCAGCTGTTGGCTGATTACTGTTGTAGGGTTGTGTTTTGTATATGTGAGCTCAAGTGTTTCTTGTCCTGTTCAATGTTACAATTTGTTGTTTGAGACACGAATGTTGTCTAAGGTAATAATTTTGAATCTTGTATTTTTCACGTTTCTTCTAGTCATGTATATGTTGTCTAAGACAAACTCGTGATTTTTATTTCTTGTAGCAATTTTTTATAAATGTGGTTTTTAAAAAAATTGTGTTTTCATATTCACTTATCATTTTGTAAAGTTAGTGAGCAACCAGCTGATGGCTGATCACTGTTGTAGGGTTGTGTTTTGTATATGTGAACTCAGTGTTGCTTGTCCCGTTCAATGTAACAAGTTTTTGTTATGTGAGACACAAATTTTAAGGTGATAATTTTGAATCTTGTATTTCTCACGTTTCTTATAGTCCATTGTATGTTGTCTAAGACAAAAACTCGTGATTTTTATTTTGTGTCAATTTTTTTCTAGTCATTGAGCCAATGCATAATTTGAAACGGTTGTAGGCTTTATTTCAATAAAATGGTTGTTTTGGTACTTTGCATTGATGTTTCTTGCATGTATGCATGGCTGTCCTTATAGGGTCATAATAGTATCTGTATGGTATTTTTTTATCCTATCGACTCTGAAGCGATTCTGTTTGCTCGAGTCGGAAAATAATCGACTGGACTTTTCTTTGCAGATTTTCAGTGTCGGTGACGGTGCTGCAGAGTCCTGCATGCTCTATCTCAGGGGTCGCGGGATTCCCTTTCAGCAGGTCAGGGCGACTTGGCTGGGGTCATGTAGTAGCCAAAGTAGCCAAGCGGGCTCTCTATAGCCAAACGGAGAGTCTGTGTGACTACTTTTACTACTCGCAAAGTAGTCATGAAGACTCTCTTCGTTTGAAAATTAGGAGTCGAGGTGACTTCCCTTACAGAGTCCTGCATAGCCTTTTTTGACTCGGTCTAACAGAGTCACAAGACTCTTTTCCAAACAGAGTCAGGACGACTCTCATTGCTGGGCCACAAGGTAGTCAAGCAGACTCTTTTCGTTTACCATTTCGGAGTCACTGTGACTAATTTTCAGGAGTCCTGCAGACTCACTCTTGACTCTTCGTCACGACTCCCTCCCTAAGAGTCCCAGGACTCTGTTTGAAAGAGAGTCTGGTGACCCTCCCCATAAGAGTCCAAAGGTAGTCAATTCTGTAGCAAGCCAATGACTCTGTAAAATGAGTCACTACTGACTACCATTTTTCTTAGAGTGTCGTGTTATCAAAGTTACCATAAAACAAATTATATAACAATTAGCCATTAAGATGACTACATCACTACGCCAAGTTTGCATGTAACACTGTGCTAGACTTCGAGGTACGCGCAGATTTCTTGCTGTTGACCTTCCCCGTGCTCGCGCTATCCCTCTCCTCACGTTTTTTTAAAGGTACTCGTGCTTAGGATTATAAAACAAACTCTAAAAGCTCGACTTTTTTCCTCCGCTTGAGATTGGCTGACACATTTTTCCCTAGGGATGCAAAGGTGAACGGGAGGAGAACGCGCGTAATTGCCTTTGACGCCTGAGATTGGAGCCACTAACTATCTGACGTGATCGCGGGAACTGCCGGTGTTCGATGCTCGCGACAGATTCAGACGATTCGCGCCAGGAGTCGTACGGACTCCCCTGAGATCATCGCGAAGCGCGCTGAAAGCGTAGACAGCGAAAGGTGCTCCGGGGCTTCGTCTGTCCTCCGCCTCCTCCTCGCCCTCTGCGGCGACGTGAGCGAAGGCAGCAAACATGACGCCTGTCGCGCTCCTCCGAGGCGTTGGGTCGTAATGGCGGATCGAGCGAGCTTCCCCTTCTTCCCTAAGGAGCACCGGCAGAGATTTAGTTACGAGTGAATGGCGGAAGAACTCCGGTGTGCATGCGTGAACCCGCCGTGCAGCTCTCGGGGCGAAGCCTCTGCGACAAACTGCACGGAGAATGTGCCGAAGCTCTCTTCCGTTTCTCCCCTTTGCTAAGAAGGTTAAGGCGGCGACGACTTCTCCCAAAATAAAGGCATGACGAGGACGCAAAAAACAACAAACAAAAAGCTCGAAGGGGAAGAGCATAATCCAGTTGTTATTTTGAAAGGTGAGAGATTCCAGGGACTTTTGCTTTGCAGAGTCACTGTTCAATGCTGCCCTTAAAAAACAATCGCAGCCGGGGCATCGAGGGTCAAGGATGAAAACAGGGAAAACAGCGAGAAAATACTTCAGCCCTGTGCAAGTTCTGAGCAGAGCGTTGAAAGTGTAATTTATTCCTTTCTGTGAATAATTCAGTGATCCATTTTCGTTAAGAGGGAATGGGAGCGCCTATAAGCTCTTTCACAAGAGTGACAGTCAATTACCGGGCGTCTACCTCGCCATTAAACGCCGGACACTGTGTGGCGAGAGCTAAATATGGCAGTTTCGAAGCATTAAGGTAGGTCGACACCTTCAAAAACGCATTTTTTGAAAAAAATGACTTTTTTTAAATTTTGCAATTTCAACATCTTTGTCTAATGAAGAATATTTAGAAAAAAAATTGTGCTGTTATCTTAATCGCTTCAAAAGTTATGACCATTTTTCAACCCCGCCGAGACACATCCGAAACTGAAGGTTTCCGATTACGCAGTATCTGCCATGTCGTCCTAAATGTTTCTTCGTATATACGTTACATAATGCCAATTTATTTAGCTACATTCTAAGCTTTTGGACACATTTCAGGATATTGTACATTTGATTTATTTAAAAATTTTCACTAATGGGCAATGGGTGGCACACCCGTGTTCACGTTGCGCGCATTTGCATTTGCTTGCGTTCGTGTCTGGTTGTCCGTGCTTTTTCGTATGCCGTTTTAACCTCACGGATTTAGTTCTAGCCTCGCAAGGAGACCATTATAGTACTTTATAGTCTGCAGTTACAGTTATAGTACGAGGACGGCGTGCCTGACCAGTGACTGTCACCCTAGGACGAAGGCTGCATGTGAGTCAACTGTAAGACACGAAACAGGCAAAAAAAATGTGTGCGCCTCAGCTCGGCCAAACGGAGATCGTGCCGGTTACAAGGAGGGTGCAAGCTATCAGCCTGGCGGATTATAGGCGCATTGACTGTTTCTTATAATACGTACAATAGGTCTGAACCTTCAAAGCCATTTTTCTCAAAACTTGATTTTTTACAACCATTAGTTACGCGAACAGTGATAACTTTGCTTCTAGAAATTATTTTCTTACGAAACTTTGTGCGCTGTTTATTTATATATACAGCTATGCATCGAAGCAGAATGACTGAAAACTATTGGTACCTTTTTATATTATGGCCAGTTGTGTGAAACCCAAACAAGCCGGATATCAAATTTTTTAGTTTTTTTATGATTACGCAACTTAGCTTAAAGATGTGATATTCGTGGAGGTTAATTGCACAGGTTATTGTCTTCATTATGTTTCTGCCAAGTCGTGGTTGAATCGAACCAACGATTTTGTACTTATGACTGTTCGCGCAACATGCATATTTTGGCGCATTTTAATTTATATAAATTTTTTGTTAGACATTTTTAGCAATTTTATCTATTTAAAGTTTCTAAATGTATAAGCTTTACAACCCAAAAATATAATTGTAACGTTTGGGCTACACCTGTCAATTTTTTTTTCGAAGGTGTCGACCTACCTTAAAGGAGCCATGAAGACAAAATACAAGTTGGGTTTATTAGAAATACTGCTTAGTCCCGATAACAATGATACCAATATCATCGCAATCTTCGAACAAATAACGGAGATATTAAAGAAAACGTTTGAAGCAGTCGCGACCCCCTAGCTAATTTCCCGCAACTTTTCTATGACGTCACGGAACCTTTTTTGTGCGATTGGCGGCCGCCTAGGAGACCTGTCGCGACGACACATGACTGGACGTCTGTAATGGGGCCTCTAGTTCCATTTGACCGCATCACTTGAATGCTAACGTGCAGTTAACGCACTGAAAATTATGTTTTATTGTTGGCCCGTATGACGTCATTCTTGCTCATAACACGTCACTGTGGCGCAAAATTTGAAAGTTTTTAAATACTTCTTGCTTTTTTTTCGTTAAAAAAACATCTTTTGTGGCTCTACTGGAGCTGAGTGAGATACTGAATCCTCGTTCTTTCAAATTAAACGAAGTTGTATTTTCTCTTCATGGCTCCTTTAAGGCGCCTTGTCCAAACGTGCAGAAGTGGGATGTTCGATCAAGTGCCTTTGCTGAACAGATCCGCCACCTTTTTGGATAGTTACGGATTTACTCGTTAGCCCATCATTCACTTTGGCGGCCTGGCGGTGATGATATGGCTAGAAGCTGGTTAGTATTCACGCACGTTTTGGATTCTGATAGATCCATACAGAATGAAACATGCGGTGGCAATAGTGGTTGTTGTGTGGGATCAGGTGGGGTTAGCCTGGCTGGATATGCCGGCAATTGCTCCGCCCAAGCTCCTCTAATTAGTCAATGGTAGTGTCTTTTCACCACGAGTTTGCCAGTTCCGTCTCCTGAAGGAAGCTTAGTAGAAGGCGCGACATGTCTCTGCGCAGCATCCAATGTCCCCTTGGAAAGACGATGTGTTCCAGAGTGGTGTGTGGGGCTGCCAGCTTTGGGATCGCTGAGAACATTTCACTCCGCCCGACATCATGCTCTGGGGAACACATTACGTAGTGGTGTACATCCTCTATCACTGCACATGACGAATACAGAGGCGATCGCACGAGGCCCGCCTTGAATAGCCATGCTGTGGTCTTTGGTGAGCCCGTTCGGATGCGGTATAGCAATGTTGCCTCCGATCTAGTAAGTCCCTTTGTTACGCAAGGCTGGTGATAGGGATTTCCCAAGGACTTGAAATGTGCGACGACTGTTCGCCTGAAGTCCTTCAAGTGATTGGCGGAAATTTTAACAGTCGGTGCAAATTGCAGCGCAATTCGTGCCATCTGATCAGCGGTCTCATTGCCCTTGACGCCAAAATGGGATGGAATCCATTGGAACCGGACATGAAAACCCTTGCTGCTGAGTTCTTGCTCAAGCCGTAAGGAACACTGCAACACTGCACAAGCCATAAGTCAGAATTGCAACTTCCTGCGGCTTATATGACTTAAGTTTCCTCAAAGCAGCCGCGAAGGCAATGCACTCGGATTCGGTGGAGTTCACCACATGATCCAGGCGGGCTGCCCAGGAAACCTGGGGATCAGAAATGACATACGCCGCTGCACTAACCCCTCTGTGCTGATTGACTGAGCCATCCGTTACATTTTGAAGGTGATTGGGATAAGAGTTCTGCAAATGTTCAAAAACCAAAAATCTGGCTGCTTCCTATCCTCAGCCCTTTCCTATGCAACGCTTTGAGGCGCTCATACTGGGATTCTGAAGGGGAGATCAGATGCAAGTGGTAAAGAATGCGACTCACAATCAGAGCTGAGTGCAGCTTAATCATGGACGCCGGGTGATTTCACCACTTAGACCCAGCAATCCTCCTCAAAATGTTCACACGGGGAAGCAGAGCCGAAACAGTGATGTCGACTTCCCGGCGCCAATACAGTCTGTTGTCCAGGGTGACACCAAGGAACCGCACGTGAGTGGCTTGACGGATAGACAGGCTGCCCAATGTTAAATTAACACGGGTGGATCGTCACTGGTTCCCAGGGAAAAGAACAAAACAGGAATTCTTGGCCGAGAGCGTCAGTCCGACGAGAGACAAATATTTCTGCATGAATTTAAACGGACTCCCGTAGCTCATTTTATTTAACGTAGCATATACCTGAAGAGCGAATGTAACCCGGGAGTTTGTTAGAAGAAAATTGGCCGGGTATCTCTTCACCTCGCTGCAGATGTCATCAAACACGATATTATTCGGCCGTCTCCGCTACGTAAATGCCTTCCTCTCCCTCTCTCCCTCTCTATCTCTTTAGTTCTCTCTCTCTCTTTCTCTCTCTCTCTCTCTCTCTCTCTCTCTCTCTCTCTCTCTCTCTCTCTCTCTCTCTCTCTCTCTCTCTCTCCCGCACGCACACATACACGCATATGTCGCGCTCTCTCTTTCCCGTTCCGCTCCACCGACGATAAACACGGAGGAGATTTCCTAAACTCAATTTAAATTTCGCGCGTCCCATTTCTCGAGCGCCATTTAATGTAACCTTTCGTTCCTGTTAAACTTTGAACTCCGTCGCTAGGTCCAGACTGTCGCGTGCTTTTTGTATTTTTGGAGTAAATATTGTTTTGAACGTGCTTTTTCTATTTGTTATTGCGAATATCAAGGAAACATTTGTTTACAATTATAAAAGGACACTGTGAGGTCCAGTTGGGTATTGATGTCTTGCTTCAGGTATGCCCAATGTTTTTTTTTTTTTTTTTTTTTTTTGCTCAACAATGCTGTGAAGCACGCGGTGTGTTTCCAGCCTAGATAAACTGCTCGCTCAAGAATTATTTTATCTTTTCGACAGATTGTCGAACTGAGGGACAGGCAGACAGACAGACAGACATATACAGAGAGAGTAAAATTTTGAGTAGCCCAGCAAAGACTATCGTCTTTAAGACAACGACCCGTCCTCTGTCGGGAAAAGGGGTGCAAGCAAAGCTATAAAGCCGGCTGTGGTCGAACCCTGTGAAACCGTAAACCAATCCCTTGTGAAATCCCTGTCCAGCAAAAATGCCCAACCCTTGACTAATTCCAACACAGCTCTTTTTCTGCGGGTTGCGTGGCACGGACGAGTGCGTTGGCATGTATTTCGCTTTGTGGTAGTTGTAGAACATTTATCGAGAAAAAAAAAGGGGGGGGGGGGGATGCTCGGTCGTGTGGGGCCATCTGGCGCCTTCTTCGCGAAGCACTGCGGCGGCGGCCTGGCGGCAGGTGTTTCAATTTTCTAATTATGTTTTCTCGTTAATCAGCCACTTTTAAGCATGATATTTTATTTTCTCTTTAAATTAGCTCTGTCCCAGTTCATGAGGGACGCAACTAGCCGGTTTTTTGTTTTCTTTATTCAAATTTTGGCGCCCGTTATTGTTTCCGTCTTTCCGTCAGAAAACGCAGATAAGTGCAGTGTCGGCCTCGCGAATACGGGGCCGCCATCTGCGGGCGAGGAGGGAGTTTTGGAGCACGACGCCAACAGCAACAGCGACGGCGGCAGGAGTCAGCCAATACAACATTCGCTTGAAAAGCCTCCTCCTATGAACGGGCCGCGTCGGCTTCTTCCTTGCTCTTTGGTGGGGGCGGGGCCTATCCTGGAGCGTCAATATTGCCGTGATCATAGCGTGGGTGTTTGACCTCTTGACACGCCGTCCTATTATTTTGCATCGGTTAGCTGCCAAAGAAGGAATTAAAGTTGTTCCCATGCAGCTGTATAAATACTAGCATGCAACCGTTAGGGCTTCCGACCGCCCACATGAAAGGCGATAGCGAATCAAACGTACGTTAGATGCTCTTTCAGTCGAGGGCTAAGAATAAATTGAACTGCAGCTTTCTGGCACCGTACATGCCCAAACTATGGCCGAGTACACGAAGTCTCTTGCGGTGTGTGGGCGCTTCTATGTATACGTTATCGTGGAAGCAAATAAAACCCACTTTTTAAATGCTTCGTAGGCGTTCCACTTAGGGGTAAAGATGCTCCCTTTATATGACATTGTCAACAAGGAGATGCACTCAATTGGTACGTTGCGTCGCAGTTCGTTGTACGTGCATGCACTGGACAGCGAAGAAGGCGTTTGTGTAATAAGCCAAGGGGCATAAAAGACGCAACCATAATAACACCAAACGGAGAAGATTCTTGAAAGCACGATACCGTCGCTTCTACCAATTCTCTGGTGACTGTGCAGCTCACTTGTACTGGAGACAACTCCAGGTGACGAAACTTGGCTAGTAAATTTGAAGCCTCAGGCCGTCTACGCATCCGCTCAAACCTTTATGGGTTTATGACTAGCTGTCTTTTCAACTTGAGGACTGTGCGCTCTACTGACATGCCCGAATATCTTTTAACAGCGGCGCTGTGTTAGGGCGAGCCTGTTCGTCCGCCTGCTGTAGGTTGTGCGTCACACAGGGGTAGGAGCATGTTCCCAGGCCAACCGATAGACGGCGCAGTGGTTTCGTAGGGGCGGGTCCCTTCCGCCGCTGATATTTAGCTGCCGATTTCTTTACGTGAATCATAGAATTCGCGCTGCGAGGGCGCGGCTGTTCTTAGGCGAGCACCCGTTTACGTTCGAGCCGACACAAGACAACCGCAGAACGGCTGTTCTAGCGCATTTCATAATAGATGGAACTGGGTTTAATTTGTTTCAGCAGGGTTAGCATCAGGGTCTATTTATGCTCGCAAATGAACACCATGCTTCGCATGCTGTTCTCTGGTTTTTGTGAACCATCACGCGGAGTTCGAAGTGCTTGCTGTCATCATCAAGGTGTTTCTATTTATTCGATACCGCCACAAAGTTCGTAACAGCTGCCCCTCAGGGAGGACTTCGCCATGTCAGTAGAGGACCAACGCAACAGTTGTACGCCCTCGCTCTCTCAGAGGTGTGAGAGAACAGCTGGGCTGAAGATCGCCTAAAGAGGGTTCAAACTTGGAACTTTCGACGAACGGAGATGGTCCAGAAAACATTCAGGAATATTCAGTGTGGTTTCATACGACCACGTCCTGAAAGAGACGTCAATGTACCGAAATATGGTCAGGCTAAAAATATATCAGACACTTTTATATGTGCGGGTACTGAAATTAAAATTCCACGTTAAGCTCAACTGAGGAGTTTGGAGTTTGCAGAGGCGCTAAGTTAGACTAAAAATTAGTGCCGCCACTTTTCCACAAGACGATACATTTCTGTACTTTAGGCTCCCAAAAAATGTTCAAAACAATGCTTTTAAAATAGCGGTGTCACAAGCGGTGATGGAAGGTCGTTATGTTTTCCCACTGATGTATTTTTCTACATTCCTTTGGACATTGGGGATGAATAAAGTATATTCCACACTTGCAGTTACTTCTTTCAAAGCCCTGCTGGGGGTGCCCAGTGGCTAAGGCGATCTGCGGCTGAGCCCGAGGACAAGGGTTCGATTCTCAGCCGCGGCAGCCGCTTGCGAAAAGCGAAAACGCCAGTGTGTTCGAGAGTTCGGCGCACGTTAGAGATTCCCAGGTGATCAAAATTATACCGGAGTGGCGTCGGAACGTTAAACCTAATAATCAATCAAGTATTTGTTCAAACGTACTAAGCATCATTAGCTCGTGATTTACGGGGAAGCTTTGTTCGATTGCGCGGTATTTCGCCCAATAAGCACATTGCTCGAAGAATGGGCGCATGATCGACTCATTTGAGTTGCGAGCATCAAACATTGCGTCAGATTTCCCAATCAACCTATTGATCAGACTTTTTTTTATCTTCTGCCAGAGGAAAGATTCTGCCTTTCTTATTATAAGTTTTAAGATAAGAAGACGATTGGAAACGGGGCATGCAAGTTCGCTTACGCTCGTCAGCGGTCGTTGGGCCGAAGCCAAAACTAACTTATCTGCGTGCAACGCAAATTTGATCAGTATTTCTTTTTTCCGAAACAAGTGATGACCGTTATATTGATGCCAAGTGCGTTTGTCGTTATTTTTGTTGCTCAATACCAAGGCACGCGGAACGCTCAAAATAACCAGAAAGCATCAAATTTTAGTTCATTTCAGCTACGTGCGCGCATTTTATAAAATCATCCGCGGTCATTTAAGGTTCCGCAATCCACCCCTACAGCTGGAATCTGCGCACGTTCCTTTACGACTTTACGGGTCGGCGAGTGAGCACAGGCGCAAGTTCTACGTGCAGACTTCTACGGGCCTTATTCGCAAGCGCGAACCGTGATGTTCTCTCCCCGTTTGGGTCAGTGTGATGGGGGAGACGTTGCTACGCAAAAATAAATAAATTTGATTAGGGATATTCAGAGAAAGGTCATTCCTTATGTAGGAAGGCTTGGTGTTCAAAAGTGGCGCGAGCGAAAAAGCAAGCTGCGATAAGCAGTTCACAAGCCTAAGGTAAATACGCCAGAGGTCGTCATTTCCGAACTTACAAATTTACTCTGCGAGCGGCTGATAACTAAGGCCATATAGAAATTCTCGAGTTATGCAAATTACGCCGCTCAGGTTCATCCTATCCTATCCTTAGTAGTGGGAGCATCGAGATACGCCGCCACTGCATTATTGAACATTCTAATTCAATTGCACACGAATAATAGACGACTTCTTCGCTGGTGGGTTGAGCCAGAAATCTAAGTTAATGCTTTGGATATAAATCACCGCAGGTGTCACGGATACGTATTTGCTTTGCATCGATGAACATCATACGATCCTTCTTTCTTTTCCCGTATTTCAAAGCATCCTCTTAACACACGGATAACTTTGGAGCATCAACGAAGCAGTGTCTGAATGTGGGTTGTTGTTTTGTTGTCAATACTTTTGAATCGCTTATCGTAGGTTTCGCTTTTCGATTTCCTTTGAGAAGCAAGTCTTTTGCAGGAATTAAACGTGAAGTGTACCTATAATGAAGGCGTTTTCATTTCTAATTTCAACTGAGGACGTCGCTTAAAAAAAAGAGTGAGGATGTCGAAAAACACCTGTAAAAAAAAACTTCCTACTACTAATACATCTGTTCCTCTGCGATATTCTTAAAAACCAGTGAAGGTGAAAAGTGGACAGCGCTGACCGGGCATACTTGTGATGTTTTATGAAGGAGTTCACGACCGATTCACTCACATCTCGCTGAAGTGAGGGGTATGCTCAGCTGGAACTTCTCTCTAGACTATGGTAAAGAAAATTTAGGTTAGCAGACGTGAGAGCAAACCCCTATATCCTACACGCGTCGGAGCTTCTATATATGCACGAAGCACATCTCGGCGAACCAGGCAGGTTTTTAGCGCCCATTCATGGCGTCGCCGCTTTTCTTTGAAGCCGCCGTCAGCTCCCGTTGAATAAGCATTTCTGCCACAACACGCAGAGTGAACACGGAGTAGTGGCACGGTTTGTACATAGCGTTGCTGACGTGGCCCTGGCTACGCGACCCCCATCGCTGCTGCCAGTGACATCTGCCCACCGTTCGCCATGGGGTATTACCACCACCATCCTAAAAAAGATTACACCGAACTTTTTAAAGGTAATAGGAGGGCAGGTGTGCCCTTAGGGTACAGCGGCATCCCAGGAGCGGGCAGAGCTCGCGAATCTAGCAAGATACCCGAAGCAGCGAATGCACATCTGCGATGGTTATTGTTAGCATTGTTTTTATGTGTAGACAAGCTGCAAGGCTCTCCTGCCAACCAAAGCCGTATTTCCAAGTTAAACTGCGGAAACCGAGGGGCGCATCGCGATTCTCAAATGGATAGCATCCGTGCCCACTGCCGAGTGTGCGGAACAGCTACGGAGAGTAGATGACTATAGCGACATCCGTTGCGAGAACGGGGTGCCCCGAGAGTACTCGGGAACGGTCGCGGCAAGCGGTGCTGTCCGCCTGCGGCGTGGGTAGCTCAGCCCATCTGTCTTTTTTCTATTCCCGGCGAGCTGAAAACGTGCCGGCGGGTTAGGGGGAAGGGAAACCGAACCCTGTGCCTGTCTTGTGAGGGAGTCCTGGGGACTATTTCCCGAGAGTGAACGGTCACTTGTGTGACCGGCAGACCATCACCAGCCCACTTTGCCGGTGTGAAGGTGCTACCGGGTGCGTTTCCGTGTCTCGTGCAGATCGACAGGAATGGGGATTGATGCAGAGAGGGGAGAAGGGGAGAGCGAGATGGTGGGCAGTGACGGGTGGACAGGCGTGCTCACCCGCCGATGCGCACGATCATTGTCTGTTCTCGGGGAGGCCGGGAAGACAGCGGACAGTGGCCTGTCGACCTTTCTGTGGTGGAGTAAGGTCCTTGCAAGCGTTTCTGATTGCGCGGAGCATGCTACGCTCTGTGTTGAGCGTAGGGGATGAGGAATCTTAAGCGACCTTCTATGCCTAGGGTACAACGCATTTTTCACAACTGAGAACAAAAGCTTCCAATGCTACACGTGTCTTTGAAGCGCGAGGCATTGGGAAGCGAACGTCACGGTGTGTGTTTTTATCCGGCTCTAAGGACCAAAACCTCGCGCCGTTCAGAACATGATGTTTACCTGAACCTTATCTGTCCCATCGCTTAGATATTAATCTTGAGTAAATCAGTTAATAACGGGTGCCATTTTTAAGAACACAATATGACTTAGACCTCAAACTTATACGTCTCATCATTTGGAAAGTCGTTTTGGGTGATTTAGTAGATGAATAGGCACCATACCCAAGAACGGTAAAGAGAAAATAAGAGCATGTTCGTGTATGATATGTATCTTTCTTATGGATGACCGCCTCCAACGCTCAAAGAGGGTGAAGGGTGAGAAAACGCTTACCGCAGGCGATATTAAAGGGGAAAAAAAGAAAACGATAGAAAAGAAAAGGAAAGGAAACTGGGTGGCATCTTCCCATTTCAGAAGGTTGCAAGCTACCGCGGTGGCTCGGGCCCCATTGACCAGGTATTCAAGGTCCTCCATGCGTGAGCTGGTCAGCCTGCTCTCCCACTGCTCTGGGGAAGGGCAAAGTGCAGGGTGTGGGTGGGGCTTGAAAATAATGTTCTAACCACGCAATGTGAACACGCCTGGAGCTCACGATCGTGGCTCCAGCACTAAGCCACAACAGTCCGAACAGATGGCGCTGCAGTGCGAACGCGGCAATATTGAACTCCGCATACCTCGAATGGGTGGACCGAGACAAGAGGGGAGCAGTGAGAGAGGTGGGTGGATGAGACAGGAGAGGCAGTCACGTTGCAGGGGCAGCGGACGACTATCGTCTTTCGACGACATTTGCAGCGACGCGATCAGATGCACGGCCAATTTTGTATGTACGGGGGATACGAGAAATCAAATTTGCGAATACTTTTCGCCTAAACTCTGTGTCACTTTTATGTCATGTGGTAAAAAGCTTGGCTGGTCACCACCTTCACAGAGTAGATTGACCCATGGAATGAGCCGAGAAGTACGAGACGTGAGGACGAACGTTCAAAGTTCAAAGTTCGAACCTCTCTTGCGAAGACGCCACCATCTCCAAGCGGAGAGAACGTGATACGCGCAGGAACTGGTGTCTTCCTAAATTCTTGGAATTCTGAATTCTTGGACCGCAAATTAATTCTGCTGAATTCATTTGTGGTCCAAGGGGGACTTGTGCGTGTTGAATGTGTCTGTGTGATGCGCGCTAAGCCGATCCACATTTTCACGCGTAGCTGCGCTGCCCACAACCTTAATGTAGTGGGTGAAGCAGCCTTACACCCTTAGTTTACGGTGTTTCCAAGCACAACCTTTTAGAGGCGAGGTCTCTTAGGGGATCGGGCTGTCGGCGTCTAATGTCATCGTCGTAACCGTCGTCTCATTTAGTCACGGTACTGAAACACTGGGACACTCGATTGCACCTCGCGCTACAGAGATTCGCGCTTCAAAGACGCGAGAATGTTGCAGCAAAACTGCATACCTCTATACCCCAACGGTTTCATTTCCGTTGGCGAAAACGCCAAGACACTGCATGCTTCGCCCTGCATGCTTCGCCCCTCTCCAGGTTTCACGTTAGTGGAGATGGCGCGGGATTTTTTCACCCTTACACCCTTTTTAGTCCAAACACCTTTAGACTGTGTGTGTCATGGGACACAATTTTTACGCCCTTTTCAGCCAAAAAAGGTGGGAAAAAGTTTAGTGTGGATGAACATGTAAATAAAAACTGTTCTTTGGTGTACAGATGGTGAAAAATGCAGCACTTCATACAAAAAGCAAGCCGACGAGCTGCAAAATTACACGAGAAGACTACGCAGCACAAGAGATAAAGAGAAATAGATGCGACGTTGGCTTCAACGACAAGATAGCACACTGAATACCACATCAATTGCCTTTGAAACAGCAATTTTACGGCCCGCGTAGAGCGAGCAGTATAGGCGAAGCGACACCGTGCGCTCACGACGTGGAAGTACAGGAATGGGACAATGCGCTTGCATAATCAAGAGGAACAGACAGAAGGAACCGACATTCCACAATATCTGCGCGCAGTGTATTCCAGTCGCGAAACTCCCTCGGAAGAAGAGAATTCCTAAATGTATCCGTTACGCAAATCAAGTCGAACTGTGTTTAGTGTGGAGCGTGTAGAACGAGCAACTATTTGTTCCACGTAAGTATTTTTATTTACGCCCGATTTGCCCCGAAAAATTGAGTAGGGACGTTTTTGTCTGTCATAATTCCGCCTGCACTGTAAGGTGTCTAAGTGGAAACGAAAGTTCGAAGTTGGAAATGGAAAAGCCGCTGTGTGTATGGTCGAGAAAACTGTCGCAACTTCGGTTTGACAGCACCTACTCTATGTCGGTATAGCCCCCATCTCACTGCTAAATGGTATTCCTGAGGTTACAAGGCTCTCTTAAGATTACTGCAATACACATGCCTTTAGCCGCAATGTGAGAGTGAGGCTTCGTCTCCCGCTGAGAGATTGCATGGTACACGTGGACCATTCCTCAGGAGAGGCTCGTAATTCGAGTAAGGGCTTGCAGAGCTATAGTCATACCATGAAGGATCGCTTTCTTTAAACGGGGCAGGTACACAATTGCTCAAAGCGAATACTCTTTTTTCCAGTGGAACCAATATAGCCTTCACGTTCCTTCAGAAACCCTCGGAAAGAGCTCATTTATTTCGTTTCGAAATCGTACAGAAAAATGGCTTTATCAGTAGACGGAAAGCGAAATCGTGCTCTTCTGTGTTCGAAGATACCTCTTTTTAAAATCTTGTTTATATAGTCTTACATGCTACGTAGACCTCGCAAAGGACAGTGGCTCTCGCTTAACGTTAGAGGATATTACCAGGGTGCCTTGAAAAATTCAAGCAGAGAAAACGAAACGTCGTTCACCATAACTGATAAGCCTATTCGTCGCAGGTCGCTTTCCCCAATCTACTCTCTTTCAAAAAATACTTCATGAAGCGCAATGTCCTCCTTTGTTTGTATTCCGTAACCCCACCATGCGAGGATGGAGATAAAGAATAGAGAAACAGACGAGGCTGCATCGCAGGGTTTACTGGCCCAAGTTTGTGCGCGCAGGTGCGAAGCTATCTCATTCGTGTTGCAGCAAACGTTTCATCACGCACTCGGTGAAAGCCCTGACGTGTGTTCTGGAGTAGTTTTCGTGAAATGAGAAAGAAGTACGTACTTTAACTTCCACCCATCTGCCCTTTTTATTTCTTTAACAATACACAGGCTATTGTTAGAAAAGGTTTTCTCAGGTTATAGGCACTGTTACACACTCGTATTGGTTCCGTCAGTGCGTCGAAAATAAAGGTAGAGAACGGCCCGCCCACACCACCGGTGCAAAAGCTCCGAAAAGAATTCACGAATCTATTGGGTTTACTTTTTTTATTAAAGCTTATAGCCTTTTTTGGCTACCCAAAAGCGAAAATTTTGGTTCGTCCGTCCCACTGTCGGTCACTTGTGCCATCCTCCAGGCCAAAGTGAAAGAATGCTTCCA
The DNA here is from genome assembly GCF_048455015.1 of Haemaphysalis longicornis. Lineage (NCBI taxonomy): Eukaryota > Metazoa > Arthropoda > Arachnida > Ixodida > Ixodidae > Haemaphysalis > Haemaphysalis longicornis. Next base: position 26,598,216 of record NW_027526361.1, read on the forward strand.
CGCGAAGTAATATAGGCAGGTCAACAATGCATTAATGGGGGTAAGTTGGTTACTGGAGCAGGGAAACATACTAAATCAATGCGGTGAGGACGATGCTAAAAGAACAGACAGGGCCAGCGCTGGGCTTCTATTGAAATTTTTCACACGCATACACACACACGCATGCACACGTGCACGCACACGCATACACGCACGCACGCACGAACACACATACGTATACATACGCACTCACATATGCAAAGTTGCACGAACAACACAAGCGGGAAGGCGGGAGAATAACCTGTGGGAATTTGTCGACAATGTAGGGTATCTCATTTCCACGCTTGAGGAAAAAGAGCATACAGATATTCCATTGCATTATCCAAATTTTAATGTTCAGGTATCCTAAGAAACAATACCGCCTTTAAACGCAGAGCCCCGATGTAGCGGCGGCAATGGTTATGGCAGGGCGTAAAAATCCCCATCTTACGAAACTATGGGCTTCGGCGTGCCCGAAACAGCATAAATTGTAGGGCCGAAGCATACCACAGAAAAACAGACGAGCCAATACAAAATCATAAGAATAAATGAGCAAAGATGCCAAGGAATAATCAAACGAACACTTCATGCCGCGGCAAAGTGTCCTAACCAGCAGGAAATACATATCTGTCGAACATTAAGACAAAACTATGAATGCATGGGCCAGCATACTTAGGAACACAGCTTAAGGCTGCTAGCGCCAAGCGAACCCAGAGCACTAGCGAATTGCCGGGTGCACAGTTCCGTCCTTTTTGTCCGCATCAAGTTCGCGCCTACTGAGATAACAAAATAGAGCTGCAACAACTTGTAGGGCCTCCCGGTCAGTTCGGACGCCCGTGTATGAGAATGGTGCAGGTGGCACCGGGGTGGTAGAGCCCATATACTTCCTCGTTCGCCCGACACGACGCCGTCTGCGCGTCCCGACGGTGACCCTTGATCCCGTTTCGACCCCCGCATGCATATTGCATGAGTGCCCTTGAGCGCAGGCTGCAGCGTGCCGTAATGCATGCTGATCGTCGCGCCACCTGCACGCCCCGCTGTCAGGTAGCTGTTTGCTTGAATTACTGGCGACGCATCCTTTGTTCGCGCACCTCTGCTATTTTTCCCTTTTTTGCGAGAGTGTGGAATGGTGGCCCAGTGGCGCGCCGAGATCCCATCGTATACTTCGCGTTATGGTTTCTGGGGTCGCGTTTGCATAGCCTTAGGGGTAGGCGCCATTTTCGATATATATATATATATATATATATATATATATATATATATATATATATATATATATATATATTGTAAAAAATGGGTATAGCTTTTAACAAAACTGTTTATTGGTCGACGTTTCGGTCAGATGCCGACCTTTATCAAGACAAAGGTCTTCATAAAGGTCGGCATCCGACCAAAACGTCGACCAATCAACAGTTAGTTTTGTTAGAAGCTATACCCATTTTTTCCTAAGACAGCCCTTCTCGTAATCTATGTATATATATATATAACCTGAGGAAGACCTGTCTCTCAGGTCGAAACGTTGGAAATAAAGTCTCCGAAGAGCGTACTTCTACTTTGTGCGTATATATATATATATATATATATATATATATAGAAATAAGGGTTGGCAGTCGAGAAAACCTCGGAAAGCAAAGGGGAGGATGTGGTAGATCATTGAAACAGATTAAGAATTTGGAAAGAAAGAAAGAAAGTGAAGAAAAAATGCCCGCCAGGTGGGATCCGAACCCACGACCTCCAGAATACCGGTCTGGTGCGATAACCACTACGCTACCGGCGGGGCGATTTTCCCATTCACTTTCTGGGGTATTTATGTTAGGTATGTTTGTTTCCTGTGCTTGGGGGTGGTAGCCAGCGCCATTCGGACTAATCGGGGTGAAGGGGACCTTCTTTTTAACCCCCGGGTCGTGACTCGAGTGTCTACGACATGTCCAGAGTGGTCGACCAGCTTTGAACCCTCTTAAGCTCCCTTTGGCAACAAGACTGCCAGAACAGAGGCCCTCGCTATGCATGTAGCGAATCAGAATTGGAAATGAGGGGCTCGTTGAAAATAACACAGAAATAAGGGTTGGCAGTCGAGAAAACCTCGGAAAGCAAAGGGGAGGATGTGGTAGATCATTGAAACAGATTAAGAATTTGGAAAGAAAGAAAGAAAGTGAAGAAAAAATGCCCGCCAGGTGGGATCCGAACCCACGACCTCCAGAATACCGGTCTGGTGCGATAACCACTACGCTACCGGCGGGGCGATTTTCCCATTCACTTTCTGGGGTATTTATGTTAGGTATGTTTGTTTCCTGTGCTTGGGGGTGGTAGCCAGCGCCATTCGGACTAATCGGGGTGAAGGGGACCTTCTTTTTAACCCCCGGGTCGTGACTCGAGTGTCTACGACATGTCCAGAGTGGTCGACCAGCTTTGAAGCCTCTTAAGCTCCCTTTGGCAACAAGACTGCCAGAACAGAGGCCCTCGCTATGCATGTAGCGAATCAGAATTGGAAATGAGGGGCTCGTTGAAAATAACACAGAAATAAGGGTTGGCAGTCGAGAAAACCTCGGAAAGCAAAGGGGAGGATGTGGTAGATCATTGAAACAGATTAAGAATTTGGAAAGAAAGAAAGAAAGTGAAGAAAAAATGCCCGCCAGGTGGGATCCGAACCCACGACCTCCAGAATACCGGTCTGGTGCGATAACCATCGCACCAGACCGGTTATCGCACCAGACCGGTATTCTGGAGGTCGTGGGTTCGGATCCCACCTGGCGGGCATTTTTTCTTCACTTTCTTTCTTTCTTTCCAAATTCTTAATCTGTTTCAATGATCTACCACATCCTCCCCTTTGCTTTCCGAGGTTTTCTCGACTGCCAACCCTTATTTCTGTGTTATTTTCAACGAGCCCCTCATTTCCAATTCTGATTCGCTACATGCATAGCGAGGGCCTCTGTTCTGGCAGTCTTGTTGCCAAAGGGAGCTTAAGAGGGTTCAAAGCTGGTCGACCACTCTGGACATGTCGTAGACACTCGAGTCACGACCCGGGGGTTAAAAAGAAGGTCCCCTTCACCCCGATTAGTCCGAATGGCGCTGGCTACCACCCCCAAGCACAGGAAACAAACATACCTAACATAAATACCCCAGAAAGTGAATGGGAAAATCGCCCCGCCGGTAGCGTAGTGGTTATCGCACCAGACCGGTATTCTGGAGGTCGTGGGTTCGGATCCCACCTGGCGGGCATTTTTTCTTCACTTTCTTTCTTTCTTTCCAAATTCTTAATCTGTTTCAATGATCTACCACATCCTCCCCTTTGCTTTCCGAGGTTTTCTCGACTGCCAACCCTTATTTCTGTGTTATTTTCAACGAGCCCCTCATTTCCAATTCTGATTCGCTATATATATATATATATATATATATATATATATATATATATATATATATATATATATATGTGTGTGTGTGTGTGTGTGTGTGTGTGTGTGTGTCCAAACTGCTGTCTAGCTCTCTTTCTCTTTCTGCATTTTCCAGATTTAGAAATCATCGCTTCGATTTTTTTAATGCGTAAACATTTTCTGGAGCGTGACTCCACGTAGAAATATGTGAATTTGCGTCTCAATGCGTCTCAATGCGTGACGCCAGTGTTATTGAAAGTCCCATGGCGGGTGACAGCGTGAAAACTGTTTTCGCGCCAGTTTCCGAGTCCAGTTTTCGCGCTGTTACCCGCCATTGAACAGTACCAACTAGCCAAGCTTACAACCCTCCTGCAGCATATTATTGAAAGGGCCCGGGGCATCTTAAAATAAAAGACTCTTCATCTAGTACGCGTACCTAGGATCCAGGGTTCCCCGCAAAAAGATACATCATAGCAATGTATGTTTGGAGACGGTCCCTTGGTGAGAATGCGTACCCACAAATTTGAAATTCCCACTCGGGAGATTCTACAGATTTTTGGCTGCTTCATGCAACGTTTCGCGTTTCAAAAATTCAAAATCTCCAGAAAACCACGCTTTGTCTTTCCGTCGAGCTCTCCCTGTGTGGTTCTTTCTTTCTTCTTTGCCTTAACACGGAGCTTGAGCCATTTTCGTGTGACCATTGCGAGAATCGAAGTTTGATTTCTGCAACATTCAGAGTTTTCTATGCCGAGCAATGTGCGTGAAGCAGTTTCAACAGTTATTATATGCACAAACCTGCGTGTGTGCGAGTGCGGGAGTGCGCGTGGGCCATTGTATTTTACCGCACTCTGTGTCCACAACAATTTCTTAAAAGTGACAATGCGACCTTGTTATTCTATTTTATGTCTGTATCGCGGCCGCATGCAAATAAAGGCGGGCATGTTAGCTCAGTGACGATCGGGAAACCGAACGTCAGAAGCCATATTTTCTTCCCTTAGCAGAAGGGAAGAAAATAATTTCTTGCGACAGAGGGAAGCGATTCAGAGGGGGAAAAAAACTCGACTTTTGACGTTGATAGGAGACCGCAAAGGTCTCCTTTCAAAATAATAGAAAGAAATAGGTGCGGTTCTGCAACAAGCAGCAGTGTTTGCAGCGGAAAGTCAGGGTCCGCGGCGTGTCTAACTTTAGATGGACGATATTCTCCTGGTCGGCCGCAAGATTTGTGACATATTCTAAAAAAGGAGCAAAATAAGTTAGAATAAAAAAATATCTTCCTTTTTTTAATCGGACATATTTAGAGGAAATCCCCAAGGTGTGGTAAATTTCTGAGAAGAAAGATTTGCATCCAACTGAAAATTTGACATCCACTTTTCAGTAGTAAGAGGAGTGCAATAACCTACTGATTCTGATATTGTTTGGTCGAGAATGGAATCTGGGCGCATGGAGTATATGTCGGCATGTTTTTAGTTGTCTACTTTGGTGTATTTTTTGCAGTTTTTGAATATGATAGCTGACAGGAGAAATTTAGACAAAAAGATTTATTCCGGCGTCAATGCGACCGATTTTCATTGTAATGCGGAGCATGACCCGGCTTATTTGACGTCATCACAACCTGTGAAAAAAAAAAAAAAATACCCGGCACGCAAGTTCCCATCGGTTACGACGCTTCATACGCCGCCGCCATACGGTGGTGATACCGCACACTCCTTACATCACGCTTGTTTTATACAGCGCAGGTGCTCCTGATGGTTCTCATCGATAACGCGCACCTTAAAGGGTCATGCGGACCAATTACAAGTTTGTTTTATTCGAAAGATTTGGTGTTTTATGTTGCCCCCAGCGCTTTCCGGGCAGCGAAGGATGCTTTATTGACTTGGTAATCAATCAATTTAGGTTATAATTTTGATTCTCCCGCCAAATCGCGTGTTTCGTGACGTCTGCGGAGACGTAACAACGACAGGTCTTCAAGCGGACGTTAGTGCCCTGTTTAGTCTGCAGCGGACTGCGGAACGCTTTGTTTACCGTCAGTCATCCGAGATGGCGCCACCGTACTGCACAGGCCTGCTGTCCGCTTTCGCTGTGTTTGTGGCCGTATTTGCATCTGGCTTGTTTTTGTTACGGTTGGAAGTAATGGCAGGCCTCTCAAGCTTGGACGTTCCCTGTCTTTCCTATAGGCGGCGTAAAAATCGACGCCCCACGTGACCAACCTAAAGCGCTGTTTTCGACCATCAAGCCCACCAGACGGCGCAGGCAAAATGTTACTTTTGGTATAGAATACAAAACATTCATTCCGTGACTCAAAGAGCCCACACAGTTCGCTTACAATGTGTTATTTAAAAATACTATTAACAAGTTCGGCATCAAACATTTGTTGAGCAAAAATGTACGCAACTTTTTACGAACAGCCGACTGGTGCACCACCTCGTTTCTGAATTCGCAACCACAAAGCCGCCAATTCAAATTGAAACCGCTGCAACGGCCGACCGTTTCAATGTGCGCGGAGCACCGGTTTCGTGACTGTTATTGCTGTTATGTGCTTTTGCGTCCATCAGTTGTTGAGAGGACTGGCAAAACACGGGAATTGAGTGCTTGTGGAATGACAAATGTGGTAAATTCCGCATCGGAAGGCAGCTGTCGAGGCCAGAATATTCGATTCTTCCAACAGAAGGTGAGTGTTATGCACTCCGCTAGAAAGACGGTGCAAAGGAAACCGTTGTCGCCGTCAATACTTCATTTGTGCCCTTCGTTCGAAATCTTAGCGCAAGTGAACGAGTTGTTATGGCAAAAAAAAATGTTGTCACGAAAGCGACGTACAATTGCAGCGATCGAAATGAAATGATGTCCTGGCCTCTGTAAACTTGCGGATGTCAATAAACGATTTGTTCTCACTTGCTGCTCACTGTGGTCTGTGCCAGTCGAGGCCATCTGGTCACCTGGCGTAACATCACTTCACTAGCGCGGCGCAAGTAAACACGCGACCAGCGTGCCAGCCAGGAGCCAGCAGGAGCAGCCACGGCCGGACTCGACGCCCCTTTCGCGCGCGGGAAGAGGAGAGTCGAGTCCGGCCGTGGAGCAGCGAGCCGGCGGCCGCCGTGCGAGGGCAGCCATGTTATTAAGGAGCTCAAGCGGCCTGTGCAAAAAGCATCCGCCATGTTTACAAAGCCGTGTTTACAGCGCCATCAAGCGGGCGTACTGGGTAGTTCACGACGCCGCCACTACGCTTTTTCTGGCACTACAGGCAAAGCTAGACCTTTGCTTCTCTAAAATCCTCCCTGTTCTGTGGTAATGGTTTCGCGAAACGTGGTGTATGCTCTACAAACAGAGTCACGTCAGACAATGTCACTGATGCTAATGCGTCAGTGTCGTCTGAGACAACCCCAAAGCGCCGCACTGCGGTGCAGCTAAAACAAGCAAAGTGCGCGCAGTACTAACAGCAGTGCGCATAGGTACCTCTATCTTTACGTCTACTTTCGTAACTTCCATTGTTTAGCCCGCCTTTCTTACTGCTATAAAATGAATATGCATTACACTTAAGCGAAAATAGCTCGTTCTGCGAACTTATAAGCCCTGCATGGCCAACTTACGTTTGCTTTTGCCGGCCTCAGCCAATTGCACGGGTGTCCATAATACGTCGTAGGTTCTATTGCGGGAAATGAGCTACTCAGTCGCATGACCATTCTTGTTTTTCCTACTTATATCGCTTATTTGAGTGAAGTTTTCCTTAAAAGTTGTGGGAGTGTTATTCTAACGCGACAATATTTTGATTCAACAAATCGTGTACTTCGCCTGCATGGCCCCTTTAAGACGTCTGCTGTAGCAAAAAGTTTAGATAGTATAGATTAACGTTTTTTTGTTCAGTTTCAGTTGTTTTTGATAACCGACTCTATAACGTGTTTTGCGGCTAGGCTCGAAACGTCCTGACGTCTTGGCGTTTAAACATTAAAATGGAATTAATTTTACGCCAATTGAATGCGGCGAAAATGCTAGGACAAGCACAAAATCCAACACACAGAGAGCACTACTGGGTTGGATACAAACCGCACTAGAGACGCTTGACGTAAAATACTGACAAACGTAACTTTTTCAAGAGAAAAAAAATCAGGGATTCTTGCATTCGCGCGCGCCACACTTGATGAATCTGTTGTAGACGCGCCAGCTTGGATGACGCCGGCCGGTCGCCACGATGTACGCACCAAGTGCACTCGGTAGTTTTTTTATTTATTTATTATTATTATTATTATTTTATTTATTTATTTTTTTTTTTGCTAAAGCCACTGCGCGAAGGTCATGCGCGGCGTATTGCGCCGGGGACGCCAGGCTGGTCGCCACGAGGCACGCACTCCCGTGCGCTCTGGGTTTTCTGTCTCCTCCGGACGGACTTGTGTCGGCCCAAACAGTTCCGCTGTTACAATAAGAGCTCTGAACAAAAGCAGCTTGAATAAATTAATGATTTCAAGGTATGTATCGCTGAAGAAATCTTGACCAAGTCACGGGTATTTTGACACCCAAGCATGAGCTGTCGTGTTCGCTTTTCGTTTGCCTTTTCAAACATAACGGTACTAAGAGACATAACAGTACTAAGAGGACTCTAGCCTAATGAGATCTCCGTAGCGAAATTCGGGCGCTGTCACGGACCTAGTATAGCACGGCGTGGATGCCAGTCGCCGCATCATACGATTGTCCGAACAACCTACCGGATACTAAAACGAAAAGGAAGAGATGCTAGACGGCAGGTTTCCCAGATGAAGCATCCGGTTTTTCTTCTCACACAAGCGCAACGGAAAAGGCGAGGTCCGATAGCGGGCAGCCCTCGCCTCTTTCGCCCCGCGTGCTGAGAAGCCCTCCGGACAAGTATTCGGCTTAGGTTTGCCCCACCGTGGCTGGATCGAACGTGGGCCTTGGGAGGAACGCCCTTCAGGAACCGGAGCACATACGCTACTTGTAGTGAGTACTGAGCTCATTGTCGTAGCCGCTGTAGCTCGCGCAGGAGAGGCGCTGGCTTTGTGAACCATTCGTTCATCGTTGTTTAATCCGGCGCATGCTTAACGGCGAGCAGTACCGGACATCTCGAGAGGACTTCTCGAGAGGACTTCTCGACACGGTGCTTAAATGTTGTAAAATGTAAAAACTTGCGTTTTATGCGCCGATGTTTTGTCTGAGCTATTAGGCGCGCTGAAGCGGGAGACTCCAGAATATTGTACCTACCCTGGCTACCTTTAACGTGCTTGCTGTGAAATATGAACACGCGTATTCTTTGTTCTGCTGTCACTGTTTTTTTTCTTTCGGCTCTATCAGCAACCTATGTTCTAGAGGTAACTTTAACATGGTTAATACAGTTTAAGGATTGACGTAAGTTAATTACAGCTGCTTGTCCTCAGAGATTTAAAAAAATAGCAACTTCTGTGTGTGGCCATGAATGAATCGATTCTCTTTAGCACTCGAAAATACAAGAAATATATAATTTTCCCCCTTGAGCAAATTAGGAATAACGTCCGGCTGTTTTAATAGTAAGATTTTTCTAGCTGAAATGAACAAATATGGTGTTAGAAGTCAAGCTTTGGCTCCTATGCATTAGTGCTTCTCTCATCAATATTAATATGTTGATATTGGCGGCCGTTTGTCTTAACAATTACGCATTCTTTTTGCGTTCTGCCGTAGGGGTGTTCCGGCACCGCAGAATTTCAGGGCCATTTTTCTTCAGCTTACACATCAATCATGTCATTAGTGCTAATCCACAGTCGTTTTTAAAACAATTCATTAAGCCAAAACTACGCTGTGTGTTGGTGGCAAAAATGCAAATGCATCTTTCGATAACGCTAATCAAACATTTTTTGTACTCGTGACAAGTTCCCACCGGACGCGCACGTGGACCAGCTATGTCTTATGTTTACCCATTTTGTTGACCTTCTGAATAGCTACCGTGATCTTTTTTTCTAGTTGGGATAAAATTGCTTTGCTTGTTTATGGCCCACCTGAATTAATTTCCTCTTGGTTTGGGAACCGTAAAAGCACAAGCCTCGATTAAGTCGACATTTTTCAGAAAGAGGCTTTAAGGAGGATTTATAATTTACCGAGACATTATTGGGGAGCACTGCCGTTTTAAACTGCTAATAGACCCGAGCCATTTCGTGCGTATTGTCGAATAAATTCATAATACACCAAGCGCTGGTAATGTCGGATTCACTGCTGCGCAAATATGCATTGTTAGGCTACATGTTCAGGCTACCGACACAAAACCCATATCGTGATTGATGGACGTAAAAAAACGGCATGTCATGCCAGTTCGGTTGACTGAGACGTGAAATGACGTCATTATTTAAAGTTATTACGTTACTTGAGGCAACAGTCTGAACCCGGTCTTAAGAAGACATTTTAAGTGCACATAAAAAACGATACCAAGGTAGAAAACTCTGCAGAAATCCACTAATGCATATCATTCTTATGCCGCTTGTAAGAGTGGGAGTTAATTACAGCCAAACTTTTTCGTTTTTTTTTCAAGTGTGTCTGACTAATTATCTCTATTTACGCTAATATAGCGATTACAGGTATTACTTTCACCAAATCTGCAGTTTTGTGTAAACTCGGGGCGTTACCCGGTTCGTCATTTCCGCTATTTCTGTTTCTTATTTTGGGTTTTTCAAAATTCTGTTCTACCAATTATCTCGAATTACTCTATTATAACGATTCATGGTGAAACTTCCTCGAAATCTCCATGCATGTGTAAATGCAGGGCGTTACAGGGTTCGCCATTTTCGCTATTTTATTTTATTTTTCTTATTTTATGTTTTTTTTTAAGAATTCTGTCCTACCTATTATCTAAGTTTACGCTATTATAACGATTAAAGGTGTTACTTCCGCCAAATCTGCATTTTTTTTTAAATACAGGGATTTATACGGTCCTGGCTTGGAGGGGGAACTCGGCAAAGAATGCTACCCTGAGAAGTTTTGTCACAGAAGTACCTCTATATCCTTGCATTCTTTTTCAAAAGTTATATAGCTAGCGCCTTTAACAACCGCTTAAGTACTACAAAAATGCTTTGCAAGGAAGATATTATTCCAGGGGCAACATAGTAATTCCTGTCTAAAAATATGGAGGACGCAGGACCTTAGATTAAACATCTCCATAAAACACCACGTTTTAATGTCAGTACCAAGGCGAATTTGTAGAAAGAGTTTACTTTCGAAGGTAGCTCAAGAAGTGAGATACCAAACTGCGATGGCCCCAGGGCTTTTTATTGAGTACATTCATAACACCCATAGATCCCTGTAGAGTGCTGTACACCAATATCCTGTTAAGACAGCTTCATTATTGTACACACGTGCTCTGCTGTGAAGACATTCTTTAGATACAAAGGTCGCCAGGGCCTGCCGCCCTCCAGACCTGCAGCGCTAGGTTCATGGACCATTTCATAGGTACCTTCTGGACTTCATACGTGAAGCAAACTTGTTCGTGTACTTGTGAATCGTGCACCGTTATGACGCAGGGCAAACTTCCCAATAAAAAAAAAAAAAGGTCGCCAGGGACTGTTATCAACAGACTCTTCGTCCGCCTGCAGCGAAACTGGGGCACATGAAGCGTTACAAATAGACAACAGCCTTCCTTATTGAGTCAGCATAGGAATGCCTAAGTGCTTAAAATGTAATGCATTTACCTTTGTGACGATGCGGAGTTCCCACGACATATAGCAACGTATGCTTTACTTCTTACCGCAAATATTACCGTAAATTGATTGATTGTAGGGTTTAACGCCCGACGCAACGCAGGCGATGAGGAGCGCCGTAGTGGAGGGCTCCGGATTAATTTTGACCACCAGGGGATCTTTAACGTGCGCCGAAATCTTGTGCACATGGGTGTTTCTGCTTTTCGCCTCCGTCAGAAAAGCGGCCGCTGCGGCCGGGAATCGAACCCGCGACCTCGTGCTCAGCAGCAAAATATTACCGTAAATGCGCTTCCGAGAACTTATGGCACTCGAATGTTACGGTACTCTCTCCGTTGACCTTTGAACAATGTAGCACAAATGGATTCGACATATCTGAGACCAAAACGGCGCGAAAAACCCGATGAAAGGAGACCACACGGACACAGCGCTGGCACAACGGTGTCCTTGTGTTCTGTCGTCGTGTTTCTCGCGCTTTTTCATGCTCAGTTATGTGCCAACTGGCCCGCCTACAATTCGTATTGCAGTTACCTTCGACATTTATTTATGCAGCTAATTCGACCTGCGGTGTTTGTTGCCTTCAGGTTTGAGCCATTATAAAAAGTATTCCGCTTTAATTGAATCACCGCACTTGACAGAAATTATGCATTAAATATATCCGGGCAGTTCTGTTTTCCCCTCGTGTGTTTTCTGAATAGGCTAGAGTACACATACTTAATATTTTGTAAATCTGTTATGACCGTCCGCTTCTGCGTTTCCTCGCTGTGACGCTTTATGACTGCACCCTTGTGTATCGTGCCTATTCTGGCATTCTAACAACATTCTGAGTGTATTCCTGTCAGTGCATGTTACCGCATTCTGTAGGACTCCGAAACTTCCTCAAGCTTCCTGGAGCGGTTATTCACGAAGCAGGTGGTAATCGAACAAGTGGTATTTGAACAAATTGTAAATGAACAAATTCTAAACAAATGGTAATTGAAATCGAAATTGAGCTACAAAGAGTACAAGCTTCGAGTGTCAATTGTAGTATGGGAAACATCGCAAATATAGGGTATACAAGCCTCCTCCTCCAACTGCAGGTGCGATACGCGGAGGCCATCGTTATCTGGTGTGAAATAACACAAAGCAGCGCACCCTGCAATGGCAGCAGCAGATACCTGAAAAACGAAAAAGAACCAAAGACCGCTTCGCTTTAAAAAGAGTCTCGAGCACCACCCCCGCCGGTACTCCTCAGGGTGTCCCATTTTCTTCTTGCCTGTTCCTACCCATTCACTTGGTGCAAGGATGACGATGCGGGTTGAGGCTTGGAGACATACACTTGTACGTGGCGTACCATAAAAACTCACTTCATAAGCAAGAATAACGATCACCGAAACCAAGTTTGTTGACACGATTGAGTAAATACATGGTTCGCATTCTTGAGCAACCCTCGTAGTGAGCTCTTCCAAGTCTTTTTCTTTCCGTAACGGGTCAGATGCTTTGAGGCCTTCTTTCCTTTTACAGCTTTCAACTTTATTTGGTACGCATCAATCTTTCCTGCGCTGTCAAGCTTGGGAATACCAAACTGTTAGAAGTACGATGCAGGTGTGCTACGACTGCATTATTTTATATTATGGGTTTTAACGCGCCGAAGGAAGCTATAACTGGGTTATGAGGCACGCAGTAGTGGAAAGCTCCGGATTAATTTGTACCTCCTGGGGGTCTTTAACGTGCGCCGAAATCTCGACACATGGGCGTTTTCGCTTTTTGCCTCCATCAGAAAAGTAGCCACCGCGGCCGGGACCGAACCCGCTCAGCAGCTCAACGGTTTCGCTACTGAGCCACCGCGACAGGTCCGTGTTTCGACTAACCAACGTTATGGGACTTAAGGGATACGCCACAAAAAGAGTTTTCCTTTCTTTTAACCAATGAGATTCGAATATTACATCTGCTGAACATAATTTTTAGGTGAAAATAACAGTTCCACGATTTTTCTGAGTTTGTCTCAATGGAAGTTCGCAGTGGACGGATCAAAAGCGCTGGAAAATTGCAAGTAACGTAGAAAGATAAAAAAGGGCTTTAGATAGCACGAGCGAAAGCAAACACCATGCACGCATGTTTCGTGAAAGCTTGATTTTGCTTGAGATTTTACAGAGTGCCGTCTATCTATGTATACTGGATTATTAGAATCATCATTTCTTCTGCGCTGACAAAGACAGCCCCCACATAGCGCGAAAGGCGAGTGCGTGACATACCGGCGCAGCTGTATTAGAAAACACTTGATAAAACTATCAATCGATCGATCGATCGATCGATCAATCAATCAATCAATCAATCAATCAATCAATCAATCAATCAATCAATCAAGCAATCAATCAATCAATCAATCAATCAATCAATCAATCAATCAATCAATCAATCAATCAATCAATCAATCAATCAATCAATCAATCAATCAATCAATCAATCAATCAATCAATCAATCAATCAATCAATCAATTTCAGCAGTGCACAAGCAAGGAGGTCGGCCACAAGAAATCTGCGCGGGCATTGTGAACCTTGTGCGTGTGTTCTGGTCCATAGCAGAGTGTTAAATGCCCACAGAGCCGCACATACACGCCGTCATGGACAATGGTTTTTAGGCGGGAATGTGTACGACTTTCGCACTTATAGTACGTAGTTGGCGCAGCCAAATCGACTGTCATTTGTATTTCTGGTTTTTTTTTCGATTGTGCCACTTCATGTGCTCATTCCGTCTCTATTCATTTCGACACGTGATTAACAACTATCTCTTGTGCGAAGGTCGATGACCATCCGTCTCAAAATTCGTTGGTAGCACCCCTGTAAATAGGTCGCGGGTTCGATTCCCGGCCGCGGCGGCCGCTTTTCTGATGGAGGCGAAAAGCAAAAACGCCCGTGTGTACGAGCTTTCGACGCACGTTAAAGATCCCCAGGTGGTCAAAATTAATCCGGAGCCCTCCACTACGGCGCGCCTCATCGCCTGCGTTGCGTCGGCGCGTTAAACCCTACAATCAATCAATCAACCCCTGTAAATAAATCCTGAACGCCAGAAACCGCGTTCCACATGCAGAACGCACACCAGGCGCTATCACGCTGTCCAGCACATTCTACATTCTTCACGACCATACCAACAAGGAGTGCTGCAACTGTATGTCAACGCAGGCCCAGAGGATATAGACATACTTAAAACTGCGCATTCGGGCGGGACAAGGAAAAAAAGAGACAGGACGGGCGCATACTTACGACTATATTGAAAAATGGAGCATGCTAATACACACCCACCAGCACATGCGCACACATGTCACCCCGGGCCCTTTATCAAATGCTATAATTGTTTAAAAATTCATACTCATTCCCATACAAAGATACGGATGGTTCCCTCACACACTGTTCCTCATGCTTTCGAATGAAGAAGGCCTCGATTAATTCCCTTGCCACCTGTTCTCGACTTTTGCTCAGCACCTTCGTCTGAGTCAAAACTGGCTCGCATGGCTTGCTTTCACAAGCCACGCAATGGTGCAGTAGGTGGGATCCCGTTTTATGACGCATATTCAGCTGGTGTTCTCTTTTTTCCATAAACTAGCTGTGAGTCTGCGGCCGTCCTGTCTTCTTTTCCAACCAACTAGCCCAACAACATTCTTTCCAGAGGATATAGATTTAGGCGCTCTTTCCTCGTATAACGGTGAAGAGAACACCAGTGGTCGTAATGCCGTGCCCACGTAACGCGGCGAGTTCGTGACATACGAAGATACGAGGACGTCCACTCGAGCAACGACGTCAAACACATAGTGTGGGATGAAAGAGATCACCTTCAACTTGGGAAGCCAAGCGGGAAAGCCACTCGAGGGCATCCGTCGCAATTTTGCGCCCGACAGCTTCCCAGCCATTGTTCCGTTTTCTTCGCAGTCATCTTTCTACTTGCTGAGTCTGTACACTTTCACGAGGCTATGTCGCTTCGAAATTGGCTCGGAAAGAGCAGTAGCGGCGACTCCTCAACTCGGCCCGTTCTCGTATTTTTAAGTCCCTCGCCTTGATCTATTGTTATTGCGGCAGTAATAAGATGGAGCATGTCGGCTATATTTTTGTGTCGATCGCATCGCTGTTAACACGGCAAGCGACAGAAAGCAGAAAATAGAGAGTTTAGCGGAGCAGAGAGCCAGTCCCAGTACGGCGCCCGGTATACGATCGGCGCCCATGCGCATGCGCAGAAGCGGTCTCTCTTTTTTTGCGCACGCGCAATATAGAGTTATAGCGGATCGGAAAAATGGTTCCGGTACGGTAACGTCTACTGTCTGGACACCATTGCGCATGCGCAGAACCCTACCGTAAACCGGAGCGACTTGGCCGTACGGTACCGAGACGTACCGTGTCCGTCGTTCCAAAGCGGACAGCCGCTTAGGAAGAGTCTGGTAGACGTACGCTTGGCTCACGCCTAGTCGAACGTATTGTAAGTGAGATCGTTTAAGAAAAATGAGGTTGCAGCAAGTGAAATCCGCGCGATCCTGACAGCTCAAGCAGCAAGCGAAATACGGTCCCGACCCAACTGCCGTGGCTTGTGTCGTCGAGCGACGCATGTACGATAATAATAATAATAATATAGCTTCTTTTAGGTTAAATAAAGGCGATCCGGCTACATAACTTGTACTAACATCAACATGGGGCCCGTCTACAAATCGGAAAGTGAGGAACAGGCGGTATCAGTGCGAGGGACTCTCAAATACAACGAAAAACTAGAAGCAGCCAGCCGTATGTACTGAGAGCCCAGCTTGACCTGCTGGCGCCATCTGTTGAGGTGGCGTAGCGTAAAATGCCCGCTTCATGTTCACGCAGTCGCTAGTTCGAATCTAGGGGCGTTGAATATTTTTTTAATGCTTCCTTTAGCGCTTTTGAGAACTGAAAACTAATATTTCAGCACAGGAAACGCCACAGACTCACGAAGAATTGCCAAACGACGTACAATCCAGGTCGCTCCCAGTCACGGCAGCATGTCCGGTAGTTATGGTCTACTACAACTCTTAAAACAAGCCTTCCCGGTACGGTCCGGTAACGGACACCGCGTACCGTACCGGAACCATTTTGTCACTTTGTGACAGAGCGCGTGGAGAGAGCTGCCTTCGAGAGCGGAGAGAGCGAAGTTAGCAAGGAGACTTCAGTTGAAGCACGGATCGGCGCCTGCCTCTGCCAACGCGCCGGTTTGTTCGCACGGCGTCTCGGTGGGTGGCGAGACTCCCTTCAACGATTTTACGCATTGTAGAGTCGAGTCTGCAGCGACTGAAGGGCGGCAGAAGAGGCTGAAATGGGAATGCCGATGAAGAAATGCCGATACTTAGCCACAACAAAAGGAGTGACACGTATCCATTGCCACTACTAAAGCGAGCAAACATGGCCAACGAGATGGTTCGTGGTACACCGGCACGCTTGGCACGGTGTACCTCGAACGCGTGGTGAAAACGCCGGGCTGCGGACTTCTGAAGCCGCAGCAAGACGTGAACATCGGACCGAGCCTCAAGTTCTATAGGACATGAATTGTTTAAGACCCACCAGCACATTTTTAATCATTTTTATTCTATGGCTCAGCACCTCACTTCGAACTAAATTACCACTACACGGTTGACCTGTAGAGGGGGCTGCGCATCTGAGGAAAATGAATGAGCTGCCATGAGATTTCATGTGAACTTAATTTGCCCTTCGTCGTCTTCTTAGCTTAAATTCTTTTGTAAACATACAAACAATCAAAAGAAAGACAAAACTAACAGTGGGGAACCAAAGCCTGACGCGGTACAACCGATGCGCTAATGCACCGTCGCCGGCGGTTGTGACGCTTTTTTGAAACATTTTTAGCGCCCGATACTCACATGAACGTGTTCCGCTGTTTGTAGCGCATATACCTAATGCTGACCCTTTGTCCGTAATGGTGTCCGTAAGTCCATGAGGCGTTTTAAAACATGTGTGCTCCTTAAATGAAACTCGTGCAAGAAGAGTACACGCTAGTGTTTTTGCCTGCTCGCCTGCTTACCTGGATAACAAGCAAACAAGAAAAAAAAAACACGTCTTCACGTTTGGTTTACAGCGGCAGTAGTCCCAAAAATTAGAAGTTTACGCAGAGGTGCTGCATCGGCAGCTACTTTTCCTTCGCGTAAGCTGCGGCGAGAAAGGCTGAAAATAGAAGGCCAGATAACGAGTTGGCGCGAAACTTGCCGGCTTAGTTTCGCATTGTGAGTTACTTTTGTTATTTAAGGAGAAGTTCAGCAATAAAAAGAAAGTGATCATCAGACTCCGAAGAAATTTCTGTTTTCTACCTTCATTCCCAAATTAGACGGTAGGGGAAAATAGGAGCATTTTCTTCTTCAGCTAGGCATGGCAAAGGCTCGAAAATTTTGCGTATTTTTCTTGCTGCTGCAATAAACTGGCGTGGGAGCGTAGGTGTGCGAGTCATGTTCGGCGAAATTAAAAGAAAAACTGTCATGGCGCCGAAGCAGGAGTGTGCTATGACGACGAGCGCGTTATTTAGCGTCGTGGAATTGAAACATGTTTGTTCATAGCGGCACATTTTAAAGACAACGGAAAATGAAGAGACGTAACTTACCTGTATTTGTGCTTTTTCAACCCAACGAGTTGTGCCGTTTGCTATCCCCCAGAACGACAGTGTCCCATTTCGCATACGTCTTGTTTACACAGAGCCTTCCGACAGCTGCCATGCCCTACCGCTTTCGCTGTCGCAGTAATGATTAGACTGAATTAACGCACGGGAATTCTCTCAACGACAGCATCATTGTTTTCGCTCGCGCGATTACTAGCGCCCTTAAAAACCATCGAGCCGTACGGGATGAATCCCTTTGTTCACGCTCACTTTTGAATGGCTTAAGTAAATACCTCTGCTGAAGTGCGCTTGCAGGCTGAGAATATTTACCGTCTGCGTGAACTGCGTAGCTTTGCGATGTTTCGTTCGCAGAAGAGACTCGTTGGTAAGTAGTGTCAATGGGATCGTATACCCCGTGCGTGCCCCATGTGGTTGACTGCCTCTAAAATGTGCCTGATCTTGCAGATGATATGGCCCCCGAGCGACCTTAGGCCCTTAGCCACACTATCCTCCACTTACCCTTGTCGTTTCAAGTTGGCGGGTTTTTCCGATGATATGCGAGCGTCTGTGATACTTGGAAACTGCGCGCCTCCACAAACGCCAACGTTCAATGCGCGGAGGCCCAAATCACTCGTGAGGGCCTAGAAACACGTGCTACCCTGTCGCTACCGTGTCGCAACCCTGTCCGTGATGATTACAGGCACTGGCCGGGAATCGTAAATGCATTTCATAGTGAGTAAAGCCAGCCCTCATTTGAGCTAGCTGCGGTAGTTATATCGCTGAAGACAGCATACGCGCCCATGAACTTTCCTTCCCTCCATTGCGAACAAGGCTTCCGTAGGCTTCCGTAGGCTATGAACAAATCTTCCTAGTATGTTGTTTTTATAAGTTTTTACAAGTTTTAAAGCTTTCTTTTGGTCGGTGTCTCCGTTTTTACTACAAACCTACCTAGAGCACATAAAACCGCTCGAATTGAAATAAAGAATAGCAAAACCGAATCAAAATGGACGAAATAGCCCAATTAAAAAAATCGTTATACACATACGCTTACCTTCGCTAGCTCAGCGAGCGTTATGCTGGCCTGTATGTAGAGACGAAACCAATCTAAAGCGGAGAAAACCACTCATATTGAAAAAGGAAAATGGGAACCATAACACACCCAACGCGGAGACCACCACATTGCAAAAAAATATTTAACAAAAGTAGCCGAAACCGGCTTGAAAATACAAAACGAAGAAAACGTATGGGAAATTGTAGCTGAAAATAACCTGTAGAAGAAAAAAAAACACCCTAAATCCCATACATAGCGCACAAAAATGTCATAAATATTTTTCTCGCGTTATATAATAAGAGAAGCAACAATGAAAGATATTTAAGGGAGGGGTCTACGCGGGACGGTACGCGATTGAGATATTTGATGCGCATGTCTCTACTCAAGTCAATATAGGGAATAGAAATATCAGCATAAAAATGTGGCGCATCATGACGATAATGTTCTCGCGGTCACTACATCACTTGTTCCAGTAGTTTTTATTTGCCACGTTTGCGCTCCTGCTCGCTGTCTTGCGTCATTTATGAGTTAGATGTGGCTGCTCGCCCAAGAGCTCGGGAAAACAAGCATTGCTGCGTGATCCTGCCACCACCGTCACAGTTTCGTTTTTAGCAAAACAGACCGGGACGTAAAATCCAAAGCACCCAGAAAGCAATTGCGCAGTGACGACGCAAAAATGTCCCTTGTTCCTTAGAACCGAAGCACGGCTGTCTAGTCACATTGCACTAGGAGCATAGACTGAGATCTTTCCTGCCGTGGTTTTGCGTATTTCCTTTTGTCCTGGGGTCTGGTTTCCAGTCATTTAAACGGGATAGAACCCGAGCCTCCGGGGCGATCGACTCGAGATGCGGGCGTTTTCGGCTGGACACCGAGGTAGGAAGCCCGGCGTTGGCCGGGGGGAGTGGAAGAGGGCGTCGTTACAACGTTGATGTCGGCTCTCCCCACGTAGGCCCCGCGGGGGGAAACTTGATCTGGCCTAGTTTATCGGCGTGACTCCAGCGCCTTCTCACATTTGTCTTGCGCCTTTCCCCGCAGCCCTGCTTCCCTCCGGCCTTCTCCATCGCTGTAGGAAGAAAAGCTGTCGCGGGTTGATGAGCGTCGTAAAAGAGGCCAGCCTCTCCCCTTTCCCTGCGTCCCTCAAGCCCGCCCGATTATCGCGACGATTTGGCGCTGCCCAGGAAGGGCGCAAAACAAAGGAAAGTAGGGGGGAGCAGAAGGGAAAGAAAGTATCCGATTGCGTGTAAGATTGGCCCAGCATTCCACGGCCCTCAGCACGTTCCCCCGCCGACTCGGGTTCCCGCTCTCCGCCTGCGTTCCAGCTCCGCGCGTCTGGGTCACGCTCTCTCTCAGACTGCGTCAACGGATTCCACTTTGGTAACACCCACGCAAAACCAACGGCGCTGCGCGCGTCACAGCGGGCCGCGGCATAATAGGCGTGCGTTATTCACTTTTCTTTGCTGCTATTTCGATTGTGTCGGTTGCTCGAGATCGAAGCGCTGTGGGTGTTCGGCAGGTGCTGTACCTTCCCAGAACCGTTTTATCACGGCAGCTACCTTTTTCTAACCGTAGTCTAAGCCGGCGCTTCGTTGTACGTCACTTCTTGCTGGAAGTCAATGCTCGACTTGGCGAAATTGCGCACCAGGACCGTTTGCCGCTTAACTCAAGATTGCGCGTTTCGTGGCCTGGCGGCTAAGGTCATATTTTGGTAATCGATCAACACTGATGCGCACAAATGAGGGTGCATTATCATCGTTCACACTTAACGTTCACGCGTGATTCGAATTTTGCAGCCTTCTTAAAGGCGATGGGTTTCATTGGGATACCAAACCCCGAAAACTTGGGTTTATCTGTCTGTCTCTCGCTCGGAAAAATGACTGCTAGTGCAATGAGAATCAATTTGAGTGAAATCAAGTTTGGTGGTTTGAGATTCGAACTTGGGGCCTTCGGAATGCTAGGCTAACACCTATAATATGCGCCAGAGCCAATTTTTTTCTCCCATTACGCGAAAAATTACCCCTCAAATATAAAAAAAAATATCACAGGCTATCTAAAACAACAGCCCGTTAACAGACCTATTTTAGAAGGCAGCAGTAGGTTTACTGGTACTGGTTTACTGATAAAATTATTTTCAGTAACATTTTTTCACCTGCCGTAACACTTTTGAATGCACTCTAGGGTAACATTGCTTCGTGGAGCGACCGCAAAAACTTTCGCGAACAACTTACCGGTATTAATAACTGAAACGTTACATCGTAACGCCACGCATGGCTTCTGCATTATTGGATTTGTTAGCACTTACTGTTAAAAATTTGTTACTGTTGCCTGGCAAGTATTATTTATGCGTTTCGTTTCTTTTTGTTATTTTTTCTTATTTATTACACATAATCAGTGCGCATTTTCTTACAGTGTATTTCCTCTAAAGCTGTACAAATTCTGATGCATGCCCCACTCCCCTTTAATAATGCCTTCCGGTCCTCAAGGTTAAATAGATGAAATGAAATGAAATCAGCGGTGTCGCGATTTATGAAATGCATCAGGTAAAAGGAATGTTTTCACTAATGTTTTTCATAGGGGGCCGCGCTGATACGTACAAATGGGTGATTTTGTGAAGCACTCACCATTATAGTGACCGACGTGTGTAGCTCAGCCTACGACTGCGTACATTTTGGCACAAACGGTTAACATACACGCGCCACCTTGTTCCCGTCGAGCGGCCGTGCACGTGCAGAACCACCACAAGGCCGCGAATACGGGGAACACAACTTTTTAGTGTGGAAAAACAATACGAACTCGCATAATATCCTGGGGCCGTACACTTATTTTTGCTCAAGCACGGATATGTGCCCCGCGCATATCTGACAAACACAATTCAACCTGCTGCATCGGAGATTCCTTGGCGGTACAGCACGCGACTGCGGCATTAGACGTGGTTCTGGGAAAGCTGCCACAGAACTGCGCGATGTCGATGTCAGCGACAGGCAAATAAAGAAGCAATATCCGAAAAATAATGGCTCCCTTGCTTCTTCCACCTTGTGCTCTAGAGAAAAAAAAAAAAAATCCGGCAATTCTGGCTCACCTTACAAGCGTGCGTTATCAACGTTTTCACTCCTTCCATTTGCTCTTGGGCTGTGTGTCAACGGTACCCGGTGATTTTCTCCCCTCTGAAGATGCCATTTTTATGTCATTGCTTTGTTTTTTCCGAGATTTTCGTTAAAGTGGATGCTTTTACAGACGCGGCTGAAAGAAAGCTGGCCGATAGCAAACGTATTGCTTGTGTGACGTCATACAAGTAAGCAAACAACTTCAGAATTGGGAAGAACTTCCGAAAAAGAGAGAAGATATGCTGACAGAGCTTAGGAGTTATATAATGTGCGTGGAACAGAAATATATATTCGGCGCGGGTATTTTGTGGCCACCAAATTAAGAACTGAATGCGCTCACAGAAAATGTTTCAAAAGTATTTCATGTGTTGAAAAAAGTTCGAAGAAGCGTCGTTCTCTTCAAGATTAAATTTACGCAGGCTGTCGGAACCGAGATGCTCCTGTGCTGTGCTGTGCTGAGCGTTAAAATATATTTTATGTACTCATGTTTTGCTGGAAATCCTCCCATTTTTGTTTTGTCAGCGAATTGTTCTGCTGTCTAAAACATGTAGCCTTTAACAAGGGCCTATACGGAAGTAGAAAAACGGCTGCGCTAGCGTAACTCTGTCCTCCTTGCTCAGTTGAGACATTGCAGTTTGAAATTTGTTGGTGCTCCGGTCACTCGGGCATTTCGAGCCGATGCTCTGCCACAAACGTCACTTTAGGACGTCAGGGGAACATCCTAAACGCTCTTTCCACCCTCTTCACTCTGGCAATTAACAGAGCAGAGGCACTTAAGGTTGCCAATCTCACGTATTTTGTTTGTTGCTTTCTTTTAATTGTCCAAGTTTTCTATCGTCAACTAAAGTCACTCCGTCCCCTGTCAATTTTCACACCATGCTCTAACGTGTTTCCCATTGCGCCACTGTTTGGGCCATGTAGTTTACATTCGCTGTTTCCCCAGACATCGAAAGCCCAAATTGTAACAGCACAAAACTCCGCTGCTCAATCAACCTTACGCT
Organism: Haemaphysalis longicornis; assembly: GCF_048455015.1. Taxonomy (NCBI): domain Eukaryota; kingdom Metazoa; phylum Arthropoda; class Arachnida; order Ixodida; family Ixodidae; genus Haemaphysalis; species Haemaphysalis longicornis. The sequence continues at coordinate 26,620,996 of NW_027526361.1, forward strand.
GTCCTGCAGTTTCGGCACAAAACAAAAATTGTTGTACGTATAGGATGCAGGACAAAAGTCTTAGGTAAACACTGGTCCGCAGCCTACAATAAACAGCGTCGAGCTTCCAGATGTACGCCACTTTGTAACCTTCAGGGTACCGTGTTTCTTTTTCGGAGAAAGGCAAACAAAGAACGAGCTATAGAAGTTGAAGAAAAACTACCCTTTACTTTCGAAGTTTCATAACTTCCAGCACATCCCAAGGTAACAGCGGCAAGATGTCTTCGCCAGTGATATTTGCGGAGTTCCTGCACTGTTGTTTACACAAGCCCGAGAAAGTAGCCAGTCAGCCAGTCAGAGGGGGTCAGCTTCCCCTCTAGCGCGAAAATCTGCCTCAACATCGAAGGTGCGGAATTTGAAGCCCTCAAACCCCTACGTCTAAGCGTTCTGCGGGTGGTACTGAGTCCGTCTCGAATCAAACCGTCACGCGGACATGGGAATGACGTCACGAGAGAGACTAAGAAACCCGCCTCCTCTTATGCAAGCTTCGCACCTTTGGACCCCGTGCGGTTTCAGCAGCGCTGTCATCTTTCGCATGGACGTGTCCTGCCGTGACACGCCCCGTCGCGCGGCCATTAGAGCCGGGCGATTGAGACAAATTTGAATCGCGCGTGCTCGTACCTGATGCGGCGAGTGCACGCCAGCGCGCGGCGACCATACATCACCGGGTTTCTCAGCGAAAGGTGCCGAGGCCCCCGGTGCCGGAGGCGCCTCCTTTTATGGAACAGAAATTGCTCCGGTGAGAGGAAAGAGCCGGGAGGGAAAGGCAGTGCGCCGTGCAAGCGGGTGGCTGTCGGAGTAACACGAGATGGTCGGGCCCATTAAACGATCGCGGCTTTTATGAGCGATGTGAGCGGCTCATTAGCATGGACTAAGTAGCGGCCCGCACGCACGCCGGTGCATACTCGAGTGCTCTGTATTCCCCCTCCTTTGCTTTTACTTTTTCGTGGCGTCATGCCGGAGGAAAGTGGGTACATATGCAGTGATGCATGGGGCGTGGAACGCAGTAAAAGAATTGATGCGGCGGATGATGGCTTCGCCTCCGACGAGCAAGAGGGAATAGACATTTGCGCATTAACATTTGCGAGCATTTAGGCAGATTGTTTGCATTCGCAAGTCTTAGATTAAGTTTTTACACGTATACTAAAACTGAGTACAGCTATATAGACTCTTAGCCGCTCCGTATACCGGAGGAATACGAGTTAAGAATTGAGACCAAATTATACAAACCTTGAACGGGAGCCACCATTTCTTACATATGCCCCCCCCCCCCCCCTCCTCCAGTGTTGCCCGATTTTTTATATTCTTGTTAGCTTTTTTAATGATTCGCAGCTGAAAATGATGCAGCTCAAAGTTTGTCGTTAAGTCTAACGTCAGCCGGGCACACCCGCGCTCGCATCGCCCACCAAAAGGTCATTTAGTGTAAACCTGCTTTGCAACTGGTCTGATTGATCATTCTGTAATTAGCATGCACAAATGATTCATGTTTATTTATTTATTTATTTATTACAAGTACCTACATCGCCCATTGGGCATTGTTGTAGGGGGGTTACAGTAGAAAATAGAATACAAACAGCAAAATTATATGTGAAATAAATCGTGCATTACATTATACATGAGAAATCTAAACACTTGCAGTACAGCATTATAACAAAAGTACAAAACACAGGATTATACAACGAAAGCAGTAATTATACATATAAAAAATCAACACTCAAGACAAATACAAAGCCAACGTTAATATATGGGTTATTTCAGCAACTCAAAATGCTGCTTCAATGGCTGTTAGGAAATTAGAATCAGAGAATATTGGTATTTTTAGCGCATTCCAGTCACTAATAGAGTTTGGAAAGAAAGAGTATTTAAGGACATTCAATCGACAGGTATATTCTCTAATTTTATATAAGTGATCTTTCCGTTCGGACATGTAACTAGGCGTCTTTAAATACCGCTCTTTATTTATTCCAGTCTTACCATGATATATATTATAAAGAAATTTAAGTCTTTGAACTTTCCGTCTGCAGTAGATGTCTCTAACACCCGTTTAAAAGTCGAAGGTCACGGCGCCTTCACTCAATCCACTTTTAGTCAGCTGGAACGATCTAGCTGCAGTGGAGTTGGAAATGTGTGCTCGTCTGGCAATCCGGAAGCCCAGGGTTATGTTGCCGTCCAAACCCAATTCGCCCAATTTTATCTACCTTTTGCCGGGGGCTGAGAACAGGGTATGTGCCGGTATTACGTTAGTAGGGCCATCATTCGGTATTCTCTGAAGTTAGCTACAAGGATGCGTAAGCAGTGCTTAAGGACCATCGTAACATTTATCCGGGGCTAAAGGAGAGAACCATGCCGCGAGATACACGAACGCGCACGTTTGAACATTCTCGCTTCCTGGTGTTGCCAAGATGCGTATTTCCGATGCGCAATCTTAGGATCAGACATTTCTATACTGCCGAAAAGCTGAGAGGGAACTGACGTGTTCCTCTCAGAAAATAAGTTTTAGAGGCGAAGCATCTCATGCTCGGGGCTGTGTCCCTCCCTCCCTTGTTGTCGTTGTTGTCCACCGTCCGCAATCTACTGCGCATGCGCATCTCTTCAGCCCCGTCAGGGTTTGGCCTGACGTCAGCGCAGTCCACTATAAAAAGAAATAGATAGGCGGCGCCCGGTTTCGATCCCACGACTCTCTGGCCGCAACGAGAGGAACGTGGCGCTCTTCCCACTGCGCTACAAACTGAGACGGGAGCATGTGCTACGAACGCGCCTTATGTCCTTCACTCATTCAAACTACGTCAAGAAGCTACTGATACAACGAAGGCACGCTAAGCTGAACGTCAACAGAAACGACGAACTGAAAACTTTAGAGGAGGATATTGAATTTCCCGTGGGAAAGCTGTGGCGGGAAGCGCCACGCGCTTTGCAGCTCAACCAGAGAAGAGGACGAAGAGGGCGGGCAGCGGGGTAGGAGAGTGAGCACGCAATAAAGAAAGGCGAGAACCAGGAGGTGTTCGATCAGGTAACGCGGGTGTAGGTCTCTTCGTTGTTTCTACATTTCTCTACATTTCTCTACATTTTTCTGCCTCTACATGGGGGTTCACACTATGTTCCCATTCGTGCTCCGATAGATGAAACAACATAACGGCAACACGATGGAACCTACACGGAACCCCCATGATGCTTCGCATCCTCCTAATGGTACCCCACGGGAAGATGGTGTAATTTTTTTTCTTCTATAAAGTCACGCACGTAGGTTGCGTAATAAAGAAGAAACATGGGCTACAGACTATTGGCAATGTAGAATATGCACGCTGTAGAGCGCTCCAGTTTTTAGCCGAGTAAAACTGTTCAGCATATATCAATGCCACGGCGAATCAATGATGTTTGATCGCATCGCTATGCTGCGGAAGCCGACTGGTTGAAAGAGTACTGAAGACAACTTCGCGAGGCGGGCTGATGCACGCCTGAACCTCAGCGATGTCATCGGACCACGCACTCGACTGCCGCTGCAGCTCGGGCTACATCGGCCTTTGTGTCCTGTCTTCGTGAATGCGGTGTGGACCAAATCCCGTGAAAGCAATATTCAAACATACTCCCGAGTGTGTGCGAATGTGTGTGTGTGCAAGCATTCCTACTCCTGTTTGTGTTTTAAAGATGATAGTCGTTCTTGGGATACTTAAACGCAGAAATTTTGGTCTGTCTGTCTGTCTGTCTGTCTGTCTGTCTGTGACTAGTATCATCCACCCGAGCAAAGTAAAACATAAGCTGCATAAGCTACCCACAGCCAAATCTAAACGTCTAATTCCGGTGGCAATGTTCATACTTGTCAACATGGCTGAACCAGAACAAGCTATTACCGAAATATAAGCCAGAAAATCAATACACCAGTGATATTTTCGCTGTTCCTTTATTAAAAAAGTCATGGATGCTTGGTTTTTGCGATAGCAAATGAAATACACACTGCAAAAAAAATTCCCTCCGTCGCCTGCTGTTACCCGCGCTACTATAGCTCCTGGCGGCATTTTAAGAAATCAGACGACAACAGTAACGAAATAGGTTAACAGCGCGCAAAGATGACGACACGCAAGGAAGAGATGACAGGACAAGCGCTGTTCCTGTCCTGTCGCTTGTCCTGTCATCTCTTCCTTGTGTGTCGTCGCCTTTGTGCGCTGTTAACCCATTTACGATGCAACATCAACTAGCCCAACAAGCCATCCTAGTAACGAAAGGTTTTACTAGATAGGTGCCACGTTCCTCTTGGAACGCTCCTGGAGTCGGGCAACGTGGTTCTGTAAACGTTGGCGTAGGGTGCCTCGATTCACGCGCGTTTCCACCGCACGGCAGCGCTAGCATCGAGGCAGCCGACCTAGAGCAGTGGAACGCGGTAAATTTAAATTGACTTGAGCAAACCCCTAGCGTGTTATCTTGGGAGGAACGAGACGGGAGAGGACAAGCATGAGAGGTGAGCGGGAAAGAGAAATGAGGCATTTACCAGGGGCGCCAGTCGACTATCGTCTTTCGTTGACATTTGCAACGAAAGGAGCAGATACGCAGCCATTTTTGTTCGTGTGGACGTTAGCGCTTTCGTTTTGTGTGTTTACGCGTCTTCCTCATCTTCACCTTTCATAATTTCCATACGATGTAGCGAGCCAAGCTCGTTGCGAAGTGGTCTTCTTTGCGTCATAAAAGTTATTTCTTTCCCTCTTGAGCGTAGGTCCTCAGGCCCCCTCACGAGTGCACTCACACAACACCCACTCACCACTCTCAAGGAGTAATGAGTGAGCTCCACCATCGTTTTGGACTGGAGAGTGAGTGCGAGCGCCACTAGCGGTGATCTCCATTCACCACTTGCGAGTGTGAGTGCCACTTGAGGTGAGTCCCGCTCACCACGCACAAGTGTGAGCGCCACTCACCACTCGTAAGTTGTACCGGCTAACACTGATCACGGCACATTGGTATCCCTCAGGCTTAAATTTGTAAAAAAGAATGTTGCTAAGTACAATATTTAAAAAAAGGATGTTTAGTGCAAATCTGGGAGAAAAGTAAATAAGGATGATCGAGGAACGGTCCTTTAAAAATCATTACTAGAGAAATCGTTTAAAAAAATACGCACAATATTAATTATGCGTGAAATAACCACTATAAAAACACAGACACACCCTTCGGAAAAATGTCTCTTAGATAATGATGAAAAAGAAATCATTATAACGAGATTGATGAACCACCCTTAATACATATTTCTAGAAAAAAAATCTTAAGAAAATTTGAGTCTATTTATGATTATGTGTAACAAAAACCATAATAGGAGCATCAGCAGCGGAACGCTTTAGCGACTGAGCTACCGCTGCGAGTTAATCACTAAACGTCATAACTCTGCTGGTCAAACTTGAGCTGCCGAATAAAGCTTGCTCTCTCTCTTATTAACACCATTCAATTGCGATTATTCGTCAGCCACAGAAGCTGTTTAGTGCTACTTCTCATCGGTAGCCATCGTGCAGGACGGCTTTCATGGGCACGCAGCGATGCCGTTTTTCTTTTTTTTTTGTTCGGTCGTTCTCCATTACTGCATTCGGTAAGAGCCACCCGTTTGTTCTGCGTCCCGACGAGAAGATGGTTGCTGTGCACGGCGATTGCAATGAATTGCAGTGATTTTAAGATGCAAGGGCTAGCGAGCTGCCTGCGACAACGCTGGCGATACCATGGTGCGGTGAAGTTGCGCTTTCTGCCCGACGCCGGTGCTAGTGCGCTGCACACCGCAAAAACGCCTCGTCACGTAGACCTGTCTAGACAGCCAGTTGCCTTGCTCGCAGACGATGCTCCAGCTTAACGCTTCTGGGACGCTTGGAGTAGCCTTGTTCCCGTACTTCGATATCGGGTCGTTTTACGTAGTTGCCAGCAGAAAACGTCGCTTAAATTGTTGGCTATACCTTCCTCGATGTGTGTGCGAGTTGCGCGGATATGTGAAGTCGTGACGGAGACGGGGTTCAGGCCGTTCCTTGTGGACTAAACGGCGACCGACATTTGTTGGTAGCGCTGCGCAGTTTCCGTCGGTATTCGCTGTCCTCTGAGCTGCGGTGAAAAGAACATCCAGAGTGCTTGGAGCCTTCAAAAGGTGACTACTGCTTAGGTTTACCATTTCCGAACCAGATGTTGGGGGCCACAACAAAAACCTTTCCGCGTCGGGGGCTGCAGTGCACGTAAGGTCTGTTTTTGTGTCAGTTACAGTGGTGATAGAGGGGACTGCAGGTGAGGAGCAACTTGGAGGACATGTTTTGGGACTTGAGCGTTGACTAATGATGATGGTGATAAGGAGGTCTCTGCGGAAGTTGTGTGCCGCCAGCTGCCTCGAAGGATGGATCAGCATGGAACCAAGATTACCGGTAAGCGTACTATTTAAACCGTCATTTTCCTTCGAATGCAGTGTAATATATATATTTGGCTGCGTTTTCTTGGCTGAAGAGGGGGGTAGTGTAACGGTGTCTATTATTGCAGTGGCGACGCGGCCAATCCCGCTAGCGTTAGCGCGAGAATAGACTTGACGAAGAGAAAAATGAAGGCGTCTTGCCGGCGCTTTTTGCTCCAGCTGTGTCGCCACTTTGATCCTCCGTATTCTCAGTAATTAAAAGTGCTCCCTAGTTTTATCCACACGCTACAATATATATATATATATATATATATATATATATATATATATATATATATATATATATATATATATATATATATATATATATATATATATATATATATATATATATATATAATCCACTCATGGGAAATTAATCATGTTGGGGAAATAATATTTTTCTTGCGGCACTTTGTGCACCTTGTTTTGCTTCAAGTTCTGTGACTGGATTTGTGCATTACACTTGCATATATCGGCAAAAAACATTGTCAGCACTTCGACGTTTTTGTAGCGGCAGTAGAGCCATCTGCATACCCAAAAACCGATTTTGAAAACGGTTAGTACAGTCGAAAATGACTGTCACAAACTCTCCCTGAAACTTCTACATATACAAATATATGAAACATGTATCCTTCGTAAACTTCTAGCGATAACGCCGGTGACACCCGGACACAAGGAAGTTGGGCTTTTAGTGCAACGTCATTGCGCCAGGTGAAATACTTCGTGAGCGGGTCGCAGGCGCTTCGTCACTGATGTCCAGACACACGGTCTCTCCGCGAGCCTTCGTTTGCACGGTACTTCTTTCTTAGCAGCACCGCTTCGAAAACGCGAGCGGTCTTGCACGAGCGCTTTTCGAGACGGTTGCTTTTCTTGGGCTACTTAAGCCCCAAAATTTTGCACTTTCCGTCTGTGCGGGTGAGGGCGAGTGTTGCAGTGAGTGCGGGAAAGTGTGTGTAGGGAAGATGAGCAGTGGGCATGAGCGCGAGTAAGTACCAGTGGTGAGGGCCAGTGGTGAACGTCAGCGCGAGTGAGTGCTTGAGGAGAAATATATTTTGTAGTGAGTGAGTGTTCAGTTTTTCCGAGGTATTATTGTCTTGAATACTGAGTGTTAGACTTGAATGACAGCCATGAGGTTTTGGGGTTGTGTAAACATTGTTCATGTTTCGCATTGCTATTGACCAAGTTAACTTCAAAAGGTGCACCCTCGCCGTTCATAAAATGGCCATAGCTACTAAACGGTAGTCGTGATGTTCCTTCCATTAAGCGATATACATTGCGCCACCTTTCCAACTAACCGGCTGTTTTGTTTTTGTTTCAAACCAAGCACATTTTTCCTCCCACGCGCCGTATCTGCCTTTCGCCTTTGTACCGGCTTGTCCATATGTACCTTTGTGCTTATGGAAGCGGAGTCACGTTTTCAATAAACGTGACTGCTGTCCACCGAGGGGCGTCCCTCGCTTCCTGTGTGATAGCGGTCATGGCTGTGGTGCATGTTTGTACGACGGGACATTCTCGGGGGGGCATACTATCGCGGCACTGACGCAAGGTGAGCCAAAAATTTCTCCCTTCTGCTCGCTCCCGCCTTTTCTTTTTCCACATATCGTTCCTCCACTGCGTGATTTACGGGCATGCGGGTGAGGTCGGCCATTCCCGACACTGTCGTCAGAGCTGACGTGACAGCCACGGAGGGAGGCGTCTATGCGGAAGGCTGAATATACGGGATGAACGCTCGTTAGACCTCTGCCCATTTGTAGACATGTAGTACAGGCGCTGACATAAGTACTTGGAACAAGGGGCTGTGACCAAACCACACAGGAACGCCCTATAGCTGCACCGGCGGAAACGAAAGGAGCAGTACATGCATGTGCGCCTGCCGACGGTGACAACCCGTCTGTACCGGTCAACCCACTCCTTTTAACGACGCCAAAAAACGTGTTCACAGCGTATTGGTCTCGGCGATGGCGCTGATCGTACATACACATAAAAATATTAGGAAAGAAAAATTGTCACTTCAGATCCCCGTGATTGCGCCCCTTCTCCAGCAGCTAGCGTGCTCAGGTACGTTGCCAGTTGTGTCTCTGCCATCAGCGCCATCGCTGAGACCAGTATGTTGCGAAGAATGTTCTTGTCCACGTTAAAAGAAGTGGTTTCAGAGGTATATACGGGTTAGCACCATCGGCAGGCGCACATGCATGTTCTGCTACTGTCGGTTACCGCCGGTGCATCTATACGGTGCTCCTGTGCGGTTCGGCCACAGATCCAGTGTTCCAATTATTTCTGACTGCACCTGCACATGATACCAGCTTTCGTTGTCAATCTTGCACCTCAGGCAGAGTCCATATAGCTAAACTGTGTGTAGACATTACTGCGGAAGCAATAAGTAACCGATTGAGCGAAAAAGCCGGCGTCTCTGAAACGTGGCACCGCCGCCGCCGCCGCCGTGGCGCAAGGCCTGAGCTCCCGTTTCCTGCGACGCGTTGCGCCGAGCGCGTTAGAAGAAAATGGCCGCGTATCTGCTCACTTGCGCCGCCTCTGCCACGCAAATTCCTCTCCCCGCTTCCCCACCCACCTCACATGCCCACCTCCCCTCCTTTTTGATCTTCCCACGGTAAACACGGAGGATGCTTGCTAAAGTCAATTCAATTTTCCCGCGTTCCATTGCTCACCTTGCGTCATCTACTGGAACCTCTTGTTACTATTGAACGTGGAACACGGCCTTAGTATCCAGGCTCTCGTGAGCTCTTTGTGTATTTTTGGGTCTAAATATTGTTTTATTCGCGTATTTTTTTTATTTGCAATAGCAGATTTCAAGCGCGCATTTATTTCTAATGGAAAAAATACTGCGAGTAGCAGTTCTGCATTGCTGTTTTGCCTCAAATATGTCTAATGTTTTCTTTTTGCTCAACAATGTCCACAAGTATGAAGTATGTTTCCAGGTTCAGTGGTCCGTTAAGCTTTTGGCTATATGAACTTATCATTCAAGAATTCTTTTAACTTTTTGACGGATGGCTGAATTGACAGACAGACAGACAGACAGACAGACAGACAGACAGACAGACAGACAGACAGACAGACAGACAGACAGACAGACAGACAGACAGACAGACAGACAGACAGACCATCTCTAAAAAAAGGGGAAGGTGGAGGAAATCTGGGCAGGCGAACCTGCTGCCAAACCCTCTGCGCTGCCCTGCACTGGAGGAAGGTTTGTATGAGGGAGGAAGAGAAAAGAAGGGAAGCATCGGAGGGAGAAGCGGGCACACTTATACTCGGGTGAAACTTTAGAACGGCAACGGGAGTTGCCTCTGTGCCTCATCACCGCAACCGGATGTTACTCCGCGCGGCGCAAGTAGTGCGTTACTGGGAATATTGTGAACATGACACGAGCCGTCTCCGTGATTTTTTGGGCTTCATTGGGCGCGCGCCCGTTGACATCCGGGTCCGTCGCTTAGGCGTAGTGATAGCGTTCATGAGCCATTGCCCTTTCTGACTTGTTCCCTAGTATAGATAGCCCCTCTGACAGGCACAACAAACCGTCACACCGGCCGATAGTTCCAAGAAAACAAAACAAAACAAAAATTGGTCACATTCTGTGAAAATCGGGACAAATTTCCACGGCCCCCGCCGTTTACCCCGGTAAACGGTGGCGGCCGTGGAAATACGTACCTCTCAAGCGTGTACTGGGAATTACGCCAACGTACGTGCTCAACAATTTCTTGTGATCTGGATTAGCTCCAATGGCACCGAAACCCTGGCTTCGTAAATGTTGTCTAGACCATTGGATTTTTCAACGCGAAGCTTGAGTGTTCTCACTGATGGTTTCTGTAACGCGAAAACGCCAAAGTGAAAGAAAAAAAAGCGCTTCCTGCGGCGGGAACCGAACCTGGGTGCCTGGCGTTATGAAGACGGCATCTATCCGAGTGCTACATTTAGTTATGGTCGAAGCGGTTTGGAATACCCAGACAACAGAAGCATCCGTCACGAGAAAGCTTCGCGTTCACTCATCGTTGTCGTTTGACGGAGGGGTGCTTGATTTTTCCTTGGAAGGGGGGGAGGAAGCAGGGGGGGGGGGGGGGGGGTTGGCGAGAACTATCTCAAAGGCGAAGCACACAACTATATTAAAATTTCAGCATTCCCATGGGGCATAACTTTCGTAAACAAACTCTGCAGTATATCGCAACTAAAATATATAATATCATACCACTTCGCCCTAAACAGTAACAAATTTTCCGGTTCACACAGGCAGTATACACACTGGAATTATCTTGCTTCATTTGTCTAACTACTGATCAATCATTACTTATTACTCGGCTACGCGTGCGTAACATTTTTCGCTCGGGAGATGTTTTCCATAATATGTCTTCTACGAGTCCTGTATGTATTCTATAGTAAACTCCTTAAGCGGAAATTGTTTAGTTTTTATTGTTGTTGCTGACATGTTTTCTGTGTTATGTCACCGAACTTTCAGGGCTTGCAATGTTGTGGAAATATTTTTATAGCAGTGGCCTGGTACTAGCTGTGCTGCTAGCCCCCCGCCCCACCCGATAAAAATTTCTACTCCCGTACAAACCCTCGTATCGAAGTAAACCAAAATGAAATGACATAAATGAATGTCGCGGAACGATCGCCGGAATCCTGGCGTTGGTTTTTATGCTAAGCGTCCTTTATGTACTCAACTGCGGTATCAGCAGCCTGTGTGGCTTCCGCAACTCCTATCGCAAAAGCGTTCCTGATGCAGCAACTGCCGTTAGCGGAAGAAGCACAGTAGAAGAAGGACTCATTTATCCTCGTCTCAGCTTCGCTGTGAGATAGCAGCGAGAAATTCTTGCAACCCAAAGAGCGCATCCCATTTAAAGGTAATCATCGGAGGCGAATCGTGCGTGCAATTTTATTCTTGTTGTTAGTTGTCTGCTGTTAGCTTTGTGGCGCTCGTAAAATCAACAAATATGCTTTGCCGGCGAGGAAAGATTAATGGCGTTTGTTTGAGCAAGACTCCTGTATAGTCCACAGTGCTTAAAGTATAAGATGCATTGACATTTCGTTTTAAAGTAACTCTACACCGAGGAATACGTGCTCCGCTGCTTCTTCAACGGTGAAGCAAAGACTTTACACTTTCGCTGGGGAACGAGCCCCTTAAAGGCGTAAGTGAACGCTGAGCAGCGCACGCAGACCCGGACGTTTCCTTGCGGAGAAGTGCGCGATCGTGGGCAGCTCCCGTGGCTGTAAATACGACAACTCGGAGGCTACCCGGTCGGCTCGCTTCGAGCCATTCGTCTGCAGACGGTCTCAGCCAAGGAGGTTGTATAGAACTTCTGGAGGGGAGATGGTGCTCGAAAACTGACGCCGACGGCCGCCATCTTGCCGTGGGTAGAAAACTTGTTCCGCGGTAGCAGACGCATTGCATTCGTCGCATAATGTACTTGTTTTTGTGGCGGGTTACGTTATATTTTTGCTTCCGTTCTTTTTTTGTTTTCTTTTGTTTTGTTTTGCAAGTTGATTCTCTCATGCGGCTACCTTCAAACGCACCGAGCTTTTCTTGCGCGCGTTCATTTTGCCGCATGTGGTTTCGGTTATGCTCCCCTCTCCGTGTTTCTAGTTACGCGCTTCGCAAGTCGCCTGTGCGTGCGCCGGGGGCGCACACATCTGGTAATTATTTACATTCTTGGGCGCTAACAACTAAAATAAACAGCAGACACAATGACATTTTTTTCTGCCCCATGTGTCGTTCTTCCGAGTTCTCTCTTGCCAAAGAGCAGAACTCGTGTTCGTTCGATCCTCGTTCGCGGATGGATGCTCCAAAGGTGTAGAAAGCAGAAATGGTCTTCTCGTGCGTCGCGTTCGGCTGCGCTAATCGCGCGAAGAAGGCATCGGGGATCACCTTTCATCTGTAAGTACTGAGGGTATCTGTTTGTTCTGGGTTTCGAGGGCATTACTAGTATTATAACGTTATGAGTGCACATTTGCCCGCCGTTTGTGCGTGATGTAAAGGGAAAATTTGCCGTAGCACCTGCCGTCCGCTTACTCAGCATACCGTACGCGCTTGTTTACGCAGATATGCGAATGTTTTCGCTCGTAGTTGTGGTGGTCCTGTAGTCGCTTGGCTGCGCGAAATAACATGTTTGTAACTATGTGGGGCGCAAATTGTTTTTCCGCACTAATTTAAATGCAGAGTATTGCTAAGGCAGTTACCGTCAAAAATCAAGGCACTCTTGTTTAATACATTTCCTTTACATCCGGCCATACGTGAATACACTGACGTTTCTCGTTAGCGCTGTTTCGTAGAAGTCTTTGATGCACCGCAATGCCCTCCCGCGTTCTTCATCCGCGTGATTTTCTTATCAATAGCACGCTGCTCGCGTCCGAACTTGCGTGGTCAACGAGGTTGTGAATGTGATTGAGTAACCTTCTGCGAGTAGTTTTCTTATCAATAGCACGCTACTATTGTGCCAACGTGCGCGGTTAATGTAGTCGTGCATCCAATTAAGTAACCATCTGGATTTGAAAAATAAAGTCAATGGGAGTCCCATGCCTTCTGTAAAGTGCACGCGGAATAAAAAAACCTGCTTTAATGTGCTTCAGTGTGTGCCAAATCCATTTCGCAAAATACGATTGAAAAGCTGGAAATAGACCCGCCGCGTTGGCTCAGTGCCTAATGCACTGTGCTGCTCATCCCTAGAACGCGGGTTCGATTCCCTGCCGCGGCAGCCGCTTTTCTGGTGAAGGCGAAAAGCGAAAACTACTGTGTGAACGAGATTTCGGTGCACGTTAAAGACTCCCCAGGTGGTCAAAATTAATCCGGAGCCCTCCACTACGGCGCGCATCACCTGCGTTGCGTCAGCGCGTTAAACCCCACAATTAATCAATCAATCAACCAATCAATCAATCAAAAGCTCGTGCTTAATTTGGTCTTCGGCAAGGGCAAAACTGGGCATATGTTGTTTAAACCAGAAAACGTGCATTTGCACTACACATAAAGATTGCAATATCCTGATGGATATGATTCTTGCAGTACTGCTTAAAAACCGTTCGAACCGCTACTGCATTATTATTTATTAATCATTAATGAATAAGCATTCATTAATCCTAACCACGCCGCTAAAAGAAACAAGCGTCAAATAATCGCGCTTTCGCGTGTCCCGCACTTCCACCCTGAAATCACGGCTAATAGTAACCTTATAACGCGGAATCTCTTGCCATGGAGCGCAACATGAGGTAATTTTAATGTTAAGGGGGCGGTCTATAGCCTTAGCTATACCGAATAAACGTTTATTGAAATAAAATAAGGGGGGGTGCCTTTAGGATAGCGCTGCGCGTTTTCCCGCATCGACAGCTCTGTTGACCACCGTAAGATATACACAGGCGAACTCGCTGCTTGAACCATATCTTACGTCAAAACCTTACGCGTAAGGCAAAATTCAGTCTGCCCTCAAATATGGTAATCGATATACTAGCTTACCATCGTTTTCTCCCTTGTAAAGCCAAAAAAAAACGCGACCGCACTTCAGCGTCCCTGCCGGCGCAGCGCCTTTTCTACCCACGGCAATATGGCCGCCGGCCGGTTCGCCCGGCTTCACCTCCCCGCGTTGCCCGCTATGGGCGGCCTCCACTCCAGAAGTTTTATACAACCTCCTTGGTCTCAGCACCCGCATTAACAGATTGAAGCATAACAGTTGCAGTCTTAATTGAGGCTGATAGCGACTTGTTACTGGAAATAATCTGCACGCGTGCACAATATGATTAAGGTTGCTATGTTAGAAATGCCTTAAGACGCAGGTTGAAGACGGCGTTCGTTTCGGGGCAGTAAAGGCCTGTGTCCTCTCTTTATGCTTACGCACGGTAGTGATGCACGGGTGGTGCGCGGAAACGAAAAATACTTCTGGTGGTATTGCGCAGACTGAAGTTATTTGAAACGGGACAAAATAAACGATCATTCGGGGTAAATAAAATCTACTCTATGGCCAAAGGGGATTCGCATTGCTGTAGAAACCCTCTTGCATTTTTTTTTTGCGGTTGTCATTAAGCGTTGCACGCAATCACAGGTGGGGAACGCTATCCTGTCATACGCAATCGTCCGCTGCTGTTCGATGTCCGCCCGAGGCGTCGTTGATGATGCCTGCCGGGGCTACAAGGCGCTGCTTACACTGGTAAGAGTCGAATATATGCCGAGAAAAGTGCAGCAGTTGCCCCCGAAACGAGAAACCGTCGTTTCGGAAGTTAGCCAGAGGCTACCATCAAGCTACTTGCCGAGTGTTTCTCTTCCGTATGATCGAAGCAACAGCAGAAATCAAGTGAAATGTCCATGCTCGAACATTTGTGGCTGCGAATGCGATCGGTGCATTACAACCTAATGGGAACGAAGCTTGCCTGGCGAAACCTAACCTAATTCATGTAAACTTACGTAGAATAACTGGAAGTGCACAACGCAACACTGTAGTACCGCATAGGAGGACACAACAAAGTAGCAGTGTTACAGAACGTAACGTAACATTACAGGACATGGAAGGGCGCTTCGCCGCACACAAATAAACTGAAGTTTAAGTTTCAAGCAACGGTGATGCCCCTGGGCCTGAGATATTCACTACGTTCCTACACTATGCTTTGCGTTGCTACGGATTAAATTGTGCCTTTTAATATGAGCTCAGATTTGTTAGAATAGTAATTTCTGGTTTTCGTCTCCATGCAAAACACCCCCAACTTTATCCACAGGAGCAGAACGCCTTAGCCACCGTACTTCCGTGGTAGTAGCGTAATAAATGTTAATTTTATACCAACGATGTCGATCTTGCGTCTTATTAAAAAAAAACCGTAATGCTTACCCTCGTTGGCTGTTTACTTGAGGAGACCTCCTATAACGAACGAGACCACAAATGTTCTTAGCAAAGAATGGTTATACGAGAGAAAGGCTGTAGCATACAGCCAAGCAACGTTCTTAAATTGAATGCGCTTGACAGAAAACAACAACAACAAACAGGAAATTAAAACCAGTCGAAAATCCAGTAAGACCGATGGCCTAGCCTTTAGGTTGAGCTCAAGAAAGCGACGGGCCAAGGTTTCACAAAATAAGAGGAAAAGGAAACAACCAGAAAAAAAAATTCACGCATCTCCACAAAGTGAATCATGACGAGTGGGCGAAGCACTGGGAATCGTTCTTACCGCAAATCACCCGTGGCATTGCCCACTCGCGCATGTAAATGAGTGACAACGCGTGTGTACAGTATATACAATTCCAATCCAATCCAATCCGATATAATTCAGCTTAATCCAATCCAATTGATTCCAACCCAATACAATCCGAATCCAATCCAATCCAATCCAATTCATTCCAACCCAATGCAATCCAAATCCAGTCAAAATCCACTACAATCCATTTCAATCCAATCAATCTAATCCAATGCTCCTCGCGCATGTGCAACACTGTATACAGACGCCAAGCCCCGGACAGAGCGAGGTCCTAAGGTGTTTCGTCCCTAATAAATGGACCCATATTGGTTCATGTCACTGTCCATGATCCCCGGCGTCCTCTCCTAGGAAGAAATGCTCCTAACAAGATAGTTGCCCGAAGACGGACCAAAAACACTCGCGGTTGGACTCTCTATTGCGTGCAGAAGGAATGCGGACCAAGTTTTCTGCGGGCGACTGCTGTCATTAGCGTAAAGGGCGAGGGAAACGAGGAACTCTCGTTAGGGACGGCGCAAGGGCGACCAAGAGACACGCGGCACTGTTGTCCGAGACGCGCTTTCCAGCCCGGGCAATAATGCGCGGCGCTTCTAAGAGCACGCTCATAAATGACGGCGCACTCGTTTCGCAGCGCAGACCGAGCGGGGAACTCCGTTAGCGATGATGAGCGCCGGCTTTAAAGCGCGACTGCCTCTTGTGAGAAGGGGGCGCTCGCGGAGCGCGACCGTGTACACGCGCACTCGCGTGGTGCGCAGTGCTCGGGTCGGCGCTTCGAGCATGGCCCAGTGGATATACTTCTTCGCGAAGACCGTTCCGTCTTCTTGCGAAAAAAATTACAAATTAAATCGCTCCCGGTTAATAGCGATGCGGGCGCCAAGACGGCCAGTCCCGTTACTGTTGTGGACATTCAGCGTGGCTGCCTCTTTTTGCAGCGCTCTTTAGAGGCGCATACGCTTCTTAAATCTTGGTAAACGCTCCCAGAATCATGTTCGCGCAAGCATTTCCGTACAAATGACAAAACTGTCGGAACTAAGTTTAGTGATTTTTTGAAGAACTGAAAGTACGAATGAACATTGCCACATCAAAAGGCGCCGTCTTTGCATTATTTTTTTTTTCCTCTCTTGCTTCACTCCAGTACTCTAGCAATTTCGCTGAACAAATCTTTGAGGATCACTGCCTTCCGACTGCGCTCATGCTACAACATATGTTGTAGCAAAACTGTCCGATATCAGAACTTTCAGATATCTGACTGTTCTGTCTTCTGTGTTAAAAACTTGGTGTGACCCTCTCCTGCTAGGACGGTAAAAAACCGTCGCAGTGTTCCTTAAATAAAGGAATAAACAAAATAAACACTTGAGTACGTAAAATGTTTCTAGCATTTTCTTATACAATGTTCATTTTTCTTATGTATGTACGTGCCCGTGCGCACTTGTGCCTGTGTTTGTGTGTTTTTAGAGGCCGTCAATCCTATTTAGCCGTAGCGTTAGCATGAACGGCAAGAAAGGCAGATAAAAGTATATGGGGCTAAGATTCACCACGCTGCGTTGAAGGCGCGACGTAAATAGCCTTAATGTAACAAAAACTTTGCTACAGTGTACTTTTTTCACGGAGCATCCCGATTTCCAGTTATAAGTTGTGTATCAAACAAGTGTAATCTGCAGCCGCTCCCACTTCCTTGAACACAACCCTGAAAACCAAATTCTACGATGAAATTGCAATTTTGTGATTCTACGATACAATGGCAATCGTATCGACCTGGCAATGGCCGAATCCATCCGATTCTGTGCCTCGCTCAGCGTTTGAAACGGAGTACATATACCGCATGTTTATTTGTTGCTGACGACGGCGAAATGACTTCACGAAGAAGGAATAAACTTTCCCGTTAGTTTAGAAGTGAGCAAGTTTTTCCGAACACGCGCGGAAATTGGGTTCTCCGCTAGCGCAGCCTAATTACGTCACGCCACCTTTTCGCTGCTAACATGGCGTCCTGAAAGAGGAAAAGCGCGAGGGAAGGGGGCTCGTTTCTCCCATTTTCTCGCTCCTAATGCACGCGACTTGTTTTGAGAAAACACCCCAGGCAACTAAAACGAGGGCATATAACTTCCTTCCTCCTGTGCGCTCGGGGTGCAGGCGTATAGGTAGGGCAGCAAAGAACGTTGCAATTGACTAGCTCTAATAATGTAATAAAGCTGCGCTTTCAGTTCGCTTGCGACGTGGGCGTGTGTACTGCTGTTACCAGTGGGGTAGCAGGCGCCAGCGCCAGTACTGGCACGCGTGGGTCGGTCTGCGAGCCGTGAAATCCGGCCGACAGGTTAATCGTCGCTGTATAGCTTTGCGGGCGGCATCGTCCCCCGCAGTGCATCAGTGGCGTGCTGGCACGGCATCGCCAGCGTGCGTTCGATTTTGTTGGTTACGCGCGACTCGAGCGTTCGTTCGTTCGTCACTGTTCGGTGTGCTAGCATCCCGGGGTTCGTCGGGACAGGGCTCTGGTCGGTAACGGTTTGGCGAGAGAGGGACAAGGAGGGAGGGAGGCAAGTGTGCGGGCGTGTGGCGGATTGATTGAGCCACTCCACTGGCAGCAGAGCAAGTGGAGAGGGCAGAAGCCGGGGTAGGGCTCTGCGTTAATAGAGTGGCGACGACTTCTTGCTGCTAGTCAGGCCCGGGAAAGACGGCCGAGACCGTGATCAGAATTCTCGCTCGCATGACCGCTCCGGGGAGGGCGGAGGGGGTTAGCGAAATTGAAGCACATTCTCTAGTGGCGGCCTCTGAAGGCTGGGTGAAAAACAGCGAACGAAAAGAAGCGGGAGGGCCACACAAGACGAATGACAAGCATCGCATTGGCTCTGAGTGGATTCTGTATCAACATGGCTGTGCCAAATGGGAGTCTCCTGAAAAGAGAGATCTGCGGAGTTAACCTAGGCCCCCTCCGCGTTGCTTAGATATATATACCTACGAAACATTATTCTCTTCTTAAGCCCACTCTGTATAGGTTCTTTATCGGATGGAAGATGGGGGAACCAGTCTGTCTGAACAGTTTCAAGAAACAGAATAGTAACTCTAGAAACTCGCTTGCCATGATGGAAACATCGCACGCGAGCGTCCTACGAAAAGGTCGGCTTCTATTTCCGCCCTCGGGCGCCGCAATTTCAAATCACGAAGTAACATTTGGGTACAGTGCGGCCGGCGGTGTTCTTGAGGGTTCCGAAATATCGCCATTACTCGGGACGAAAATACATGAGGTCTGGTATCCAAGACTCAGGTTTCGGCGATATGCCTAGAAAAATTGCGTCGGTGCGAGTCGTAAGTCTTCGCGGCTTTCTCGTTAGCATTCATTCCTCGCCTTTTATCTGCATATTGTATTCCAGTCTGTCGATCGTACTTAATATAAATGAAAGGGGCAGTTTCACATCACAGCGTGGTGGGTCGGATACTCGCGGAAACGTTTCTTTCTTGGGTCAAAATGAACGCACAGCATAGCTAACCAAAGCGTTACAAGCGCTACTAGGCGTTGTTAAATTGGCGAACGCGTCCCCGTACCGAGATCTGTCGCCTCCGTCATGTAGTGATGGCGTGGTGGACGAGCGGCGAGCAAAAGAGCTGCTTTGGTGTTGACGAAAAAGCACCGAGAAAAAACTTTACAGCTTTACTGTATGGCGAAAGATTAACAGCGACTATGCAGGAGCAACTGCGAGCTTCCAGCGTGTCTCTAGCAGAGCGACACGCCTTTACGGAGGCCCGAAGCGATCTCACATCGAGGTGCTGGAAGGGTGGAATTTATACACAGAAGCGACAATGGTTTCTCTGCATTCCAGCACTTTGCACAGGGCCCAAACAAAGCGCACACACACAAGAACACCCTTTCCCGGTTTTGTGATCGCCGGCGCACGTTGACCCTGAGAAAGGGGGAAAGGAGATCGCGGCGAGCGGAGTCTGTTCGTAGAGTCAAGTCTCAGTACGACCCCGCTAGTCCCACCTTTCTTGTGGAGGGCGGGCTTTGCTGCAGGAAATCAAACTTCACCGCACCACACCAAACTTCTCGCACGCACGCACAGGGTAGCGGCGCGCTGAATTGTAGCAGCGTGCATTGCCCTGCCTCTAAGCGTAACGTAAGTGTTGGAATTTCGACGTGTTGAAGAATTCCTCGTGGTTGGTTCTCAATCGTCCTTTTAAGTTCTGCGGCTGTAAATCTGTTCCGCGCGTGCGCGTGTTTCGCAGCTTTTCATCGACATCTGAAGTATAAAATCTGAGACTGCTACCTCTCCAGTGGACGACAGTTTTTCGCTCACTCACTCACTCACTCACTCACTCACTCACTCACTCACTCACTCACTCACTCACTCACTCACTCACTCACTCACTCACTCACTCACTCACTCACTCACTCACTCACTCACTCACTCACTCACTCACTCACTCACTCACTCACTCACTCACTCACTCACTCACTCACTCACTCACTCACTCACTCACTCACTCACTCACTCACTCACTCACTCACTCACTCACTCACTCAGTGGGTGAGTCAAAACTCAGGCTTGCCCACGTGACGTGCGGCCTTTCGCGGACAGACGAAGGTTTAGCGCCCAGTGTAAACATGCTTGATGATCCATTAAACAGATATGAGAAAATTATGTTATCAGGGCTTTCACTCAGTTTATGTCGGTAACCACGGCCTTTTATATTTGGCGAGCCTATTTGAAGTAATGGTATACGGCAAGAAATTTCGTAATCTAGCATTCTCTTTTCTTAGTATTACCAGCCCCTTAGTATATGAGGCACTCAGAAAGGTACAGCCGATGCTTTCTGCAGCTTGCACGGCTTTCTTTTTTTGCACTAATAATGCTTCTTGTATACGCAGTGAGGAGCTCCGGTCTTTGTCAAACTAAAGAACCTTCCCAAAACGTGCGTTGTCGATGCAGCGAGATTCCTAAACTTCGTAAACACCACAAATGTTCATCATAACAGCGCAGTGTGGGCAGAAATAAAAACGGAAAAGACAACCCTCGTCCCTCCTGTTCTGTTCTCATAGGTGCATGTTGTATTGTTATGAACGCATACCAACTAGACCGAGAGGGGGGCTGATCAGACAAATCAAAACTTAGCCCCTTCGGGCTGTCCCGTTGTATTGCAACGGAATAAAAACACCTCAAAAGCGAAGGCTGCTTCCTGGCCTCTGCACTGGCTTACCGGAGAATAGTTCAGACGGCTCCAGCATGGGGCTGAGTCTCAACCACACACAGTTTGTAAAAGAAAATAAAACTAGACAAAACTAAACAAACGCCGTTCGATAGAAGAGAAGCGAAACACAGGAATCGCCCTCACAGGCGACTGAGCGAGCTTTAGTAAAACAAATTTAATGAAACGAAAACAACTAGCAGCTCAGGGCTCAGCTATTGCGTCGTAATGTGCCGGCCCTCCGCCAGAGAAGTTCCCGCATAGGCCCATCTAGGTTAATCTCATTGTACGGGGAGAAAGAAGAAACGCGAGGTAACAAAGAAAGAACTTTGGAAGTTTGCAAAAACAACACTCTGAAGCTTAACGAGAGAAGCTGTTGCTCCTCATTCAACTCTGCCGCGCATTCTCGCTCGCCTTCCCGCACCCCCCTTCCCTTTTTAAATTCAGCGCCTGTACGAAGCTGCGGGGCGACAACTACTTTTCTTACTTCTTTCGGCCTCCCACCGCTAGTTCCTTTCGCCACACCTTTCAAAGCACTCCGCGCGCACCGAGAGATGCGCTTTTCTGGCCGCTTAACGTAGAACGTCTTCTCGACTTCCCGCCACCCCTCCCTTTGGCCGCTCTTCCACGCTCTCTGCCGGAGCAGCCGCAGCTTCAATTTTCCAAGCCAGACGGGCCATTACAAGTGCTCCTTCTGGGGAAGATTTCGACCTATTACGGCCGATCTGAGACATGCGCTCCGTTTGGGAAGTTCCGTGCAGCACCGAAATAATCTTCGTTCCCTGCTTAAAGGCGCTCACCTTAGATCCCTACTCATGAAGAACGCGCTGACGTTAAGGTAACGTTGAATTCAAATGTGGAGTTCAACGGCTCAAAGCTGGGGCTATGAGGTGCACATTGTGGAAGGTCTCAATTAGTTGGACAACGCCGACGCTTTCTTTAACACAAAGTGTTTTATTCCCGGATACACCAAGATTTCGCTGACGTCATATCCGTCGCGGAATGACGCCAGTAAAACGAAGCAAGCGGCCTGTATAGGGTGCACCCCTGCACACAGGGTCTTTTTGCGGGGAAGCGACCTCTACTACTAAAGGGTACGTTATACATAGGGTTGTTCGTTTTCGGGTTTTATATTTCAACATGAAAGCGTTTTATGCCACGATGCCCCAAGATTTTACTGACGTCATATATGTCACGGAAATGACGCCAGTACACCTTTTCCGAAGCGATCCGCCAGCAGGACGTCGCTCGCCAAGTACACCCACGAGACAGCCGCCGACCCGCAAATCATGCTCAGCGACAGATTTCGCTGCCCATATCACTTTCGTGTTTTACTGATTACTATGGCAGAAGAATCAACCGCAGTTTTTTTTCGGGGACACGAAGAGGGAAAACAGAATGCGCAATCGGCCGACTTTGTACTTCGCTGTTAAGCAAAACAAAAAAAAATCAGAGAGAGATTTTCTACGTGTGAAATGTGCAAAATCTTCTGTGTGGGTAAGTTCATTGACGTCGCTTCCCATGACAACTGGAGGCTGGAGAAACAGCAGCGACGGCGGACCCCCTCCCTTCGTCCGAGACCCGGCTGTTGCACCTCACATGGGTTCCTGAACTTGCTGCTGAAAGTTCTCGATGACTGGCAGGCCCGGATCGTTTCGGCCGCAGGCTTTCACATCTCTCCCAAAGTGAACCACGTTAGCACGCGCTAGAACTCGCGGCAACCGGCTTCGCGAACTCGTCGTCTGTACCGCAAACTCTGCGTCCGTGCTCCCCATTTCAGGCGCGAACGCACGTGAACTAGCGAGGACAGCAGCCCGGGAGAGAGCATGCCACAAACGCTGGGCAGAGTTTCCTCGAAGGTCGAGCTCGCTGACGCCGGGCGCTCCTCACGAAGCGCACGCTCACGTGCGCTTGGCCGGGCTGAGTGCTGGACGGTGGAAGAAAAAGCTTAAGCAGCTCTGCTGTTATAAATCGTTCTCGACGTTTGGGCTTCCAGCACGGGAGCCGAGCAGCTAGATTCGAAACAACCAAAAGACGCCGCCAGCTCAAAAAAAAAAAAAAATCGTCTTTGGCATTTTGTTTTGCAGCACGGGAGACATGAAGGTAGATTTGAAACAAGAAAGAGACGACAACTAACCCTCTCAATTATAAGCGCATATAGCTCGTTTTGCAAGCGTGTAATCTATGATTAATTTGAGTGATTTCGTCAACATATAGCCAGTCGTACAAGTGAGCCGTAATGGGTCATAATTCTAGTGCGGAAAGTAGGCCGGGGAGTCGCATGCCTACTTCCTGCGTTTACTCATTGCGTAGCTGATTTAGTGAGGATTGCGTTAAATATGCTATAGTTGTTATTCAAACGAGGCAATATTTCGAATAAACCAAACTGGTATTTTGTCTTCGAGGCTCCTACTTCAGCGTACTATACATTTGAATCATAAAAGGGCCACGTTGACTCAAGGTGAGGGAGTGAGTGAGTGAGTGAGTGAGTGAGTGAGTGAGTGAGTGAGTGAGTGAGTGAGTGAGTGAGTGAGTGAGTGAGTGAGTGAGTGAGTGAGTGAGTGAGTGAGTGAGTGAGTGAGTGAGTGAGTGAGTGAGTGAGTGAGTGAGTGAGTGAGTGAGTGAGTGAGTGAGTGAGTGAGTGAGTGAGTGAGTGAGTGAGTGAGTGAGTGAGTGAGTGAGTGAGTGAGTGAGTTTGATGCGCCTACGGCCCTTCCGCGGAAAGCTTCACCCTTTTAGTTCTAAAGGGGCCATAAGGAGAAAAGGTAACTTTGCTCAGTTTGAAAGTACTCCCTCAGCTTTATTCGAGCCGTAAAATAGGGAGAAAAAGTTTTGTTTGCACCACGGGCCTAGGGAGCCGCAACGGCGGCCTCAAGGGTCGCCAACACCGCTTGTGCCCTGGCGACAAGTGGACGCTGAATGTCTGCGTCCGAGCGGCCAAGGGCCTCCGTCCAGTGGTCAGGGGAGGTTATGGTTGGGTGGGGGTCAGAGGGGCAGGCCCACATGCGGGGTTGCACTGTGGATCTAGCGCCACAATGCGGGCAGAGGGGACAGGGATAGGCGGTGGGTGGATGTGATGAAGGAGGGCTGGGTTGGGAAGCGATTCAGTTTGGAGGAGGCGCCACAGCCGTTCCTCCGAGGGGGTTAGGGATGAGGTTGGGAGGCATTGTTCCCATGGCAAGTCATTCTTCGGCTGTCATTTCGTTGCCTACGTCCTCTTGAAATCAGCGGTGCCACGAATTGAGCACCACATGGAAATCACTGGAGAAAAAGTACACACAGCTTGGAGTGGGCGCAGAATATTTATAGTAACAGTTATTGCTTTACTAAGACTACGTTTAACCAAACACTTCGTCACATTTTTAGAAATAAGCACTTTGCATTCCAGTGTGAGTTCCCAAGGTCAATATGACAAGAAAAAGAAGATTGAGGATCGAGAAGATCGAAAAGGTCGCACAAAGAGAAGGGAAAAGGACCCCGAACATGTAGCAATCGAAAGACTGGCCGTCGGAAGAATAATATGGCAAAGCTACGGTCATGTACTTATGTTTCTTTTTTTCATCCTAAAGCAATACTACGCTGGCGAAATTCAGCCGTGCTGATCTTCGGGGAATTGAAAAAAACGTTCCAGCAGCCAATTCAACATGTCAGCGGCTACTTCATCTTGACGAGAAGGGCCGAAACATCGCAAGAATGCGTCTTCCTTTTCAAGCGCAAGACCGTTTACGAAAAGCGGCGCCTAGTGAACTGCACGGAATCCCCGCGGGAAAATAACGCGGTCCGCTGAAGCGGTTGGGAGCGGCGGCGGGGCATGCGGGAAGGCAACTCGACCTGGCGGGTTTCTTGGTCGATGGCAGCTTGTCGCGGCTCGTCAAAATCTCCGACGTGCGCCGCTCTTCGGCCGCTTCTGTTGGAGGGGGCTAAGTGCGAGCCATCTGGCTAGTTCTGACGACAAGCGTGGTTGACAGAGCCGGCTGGAGTCCGAGTGAGTGGTGCGACTCCCTGACTCCGGTAGGCGTCCGCCCAAGCACGCTTCATTCATCAATCGGCCCAGGGCAAAAAGGTGGGATGTGCGTAGGAGCGTAACCGTCCCCCTTGGAATTATTTCTGTTTTTTTTTATTCCTAATCCATTTTTCTGCGTGGCTTCCACTTTCTCGAACGACATAAGTGCATCTTTCGTGTCCTTTGGTTTGTTTCATGAAGTGCGGTTCCCCTGTATTTGTTTTTTTCTTGTTACTTTTCTAACGCAGAATGCCACTTTGTTTGCCGTAGGTCTTGATAATTTTTAAATGATTAAAACGTGCCACGGAAATGGTTTCGGCAATGGGGCTTGATCAAACGGGAAAATGGGACCTGGAGCAAGGTAAGCCTTCTAAACATGTATCTAGACAGTACATTATAAGATGTGTGAATATCATGGGAAGTCATGGGAACTGTGCATATTTTTAGAATTTGTTTTCTTCTGAAAAGCAATACACAATCAGTATACAGTTGTTCATCCAAGCCTTCTTTTCACCCACAGAATACTCCGCTATTCTGGAAAAAATAATCTGGCCCCACTATAATACACAGATTTATAAGGTTCCTTCACCTTTTTTGTCTTCTTTGGAATCATCGGTTACCCAACGTAAGGTCTCATGGGTTGATGGGTTTTTTTACCCCAACGAGTCTGGTGTAACTAGTGGTTGGAGTGAGGGGGAGGGGGCCAGTGGACATCTGCTCACATGGCTCGAATTTCAGTTGTTAATTTAAGAAGGAAGGCTTTATTAACGAAAAACGGAGGGGGAGAGTTTTCATTCCGCACTGTATTATACCACTCTCCCAATCCCCCGAACCACACCACTGCGACCTCCTAGCGAGTACTGCGTTGACCACTGCCGACCCTGCTCAAAACGTGCTGGCTTCGCAAGCACCGACCTTGTAAATTTTTAACTCAGGAAGTAAGCTGGATTGACAAAGAAATGAAAAAAAAATGTGTTTGATTTTCTGTGATAAGAGTCGTTAAAACACAAAAGTGAAATGTACAGCGGAATCTGCAGCTGAGCATGATTTGCAGGTCAGCGGCTGTCTTGTGGGTGTGCTTGGCGAGCGACGTCCTGCTGGCGGGTCGCTCCAGCAAAGGTGTACTGGCGTCATTTCCGTGACGGATATGATGTCAGTGAAATCTTGGCGCATGCCGGCATAAAACACTTTCGTGTTAAAATATAAAACCCAAAAGCAAGCAACCCTAAGTATAACGTACACTTTAGCAAGGTTGCTTCCCCGCAAGAAGATCCATGTGTGCCGGGGTGCGCCCTTTACCGGCCGCTTGCTTCGTTGAATTGGCGCCACTTCCGTGACGGATATGACGTCATTAAATGTTTGTGTATCCGGGATTAAAACACTTTCGCGTTAAAAAGTAGTGATGATTGAATTCGTGAAGGCAAGTTACGCGCGAGGCCCCCACCGGTCTTGTTCAGTTCGTGCGCGGTGGGTGCGACGGCGTGCCATCGACCGCTTGCGCGCACACGATCGGCAGCTGGCTGGCCACGTGTCCGCGGCGTGTGACCTTGAAGCTTTGCACCTCTTGTTATAGGATACACTGAGCTACGTGACGTTCGCGGCACTGCTTTACCTGAGAAACTCAGACTGCGCTCAGCACCTGTCTCACCCTGCGGGCGGCCTTCCGCGAGGCCTTGCTCTCCTCAGTGGTGCCAACTGAATGAAGCCGCGGCACTGCGTCGTCCTCTGGACGGCGCTATCATTTGTTTTGCCGCGATGCACGGCGCGTGCCTGGGCGGAGCATTTTTCGCGCATAGCCGAGCAACCGGAGGGGCGTCAACCTCTCTGCTAGTGGACATTGCGACCGAAGTTGTGTTTGTTTTTCTTTTCTTGCTTTTTTTTCTCGGCTTATACTCCACGTTGTGGTGGACGCCAAAGGCCAAATGTCAACAAGCGGGGGAGGCCGGCGGCTGTGAGATGAAAGTTGCGCAGTAAATCTGCTCCCTGTTTTACTTGTTGCATTCGCAGATTGCGAACGTGCCTTCTGGCGCATCTCTCATATTAGCTGGGAAGCGGCCAGATCTTCCCGAAGGCCTTTGCAACATTTGTATGGTAATGAATCCCTCGCGGCGATAAATTTCCAAAAGACAGTGTGTAGCGCCACTTTTCCACGCATGGGCTTGAGCATTTGCACCACAATGACCCTTATGCGTGTCCCCTCCCTAATGCCTGACTTGAGACCTAGGTCACTTACTAAATCCGGCGCGTGACAGCCATTAGAAGCTTAGAAGCCTCGACTAGCGTTGCTCGTATTCAGTGGCTCCGACAGGGATTCAGTAGCCGTGGCTAACCAGCGCGCAACTAGGAACATTTCAGTCGCGATCGGGACTTGATTTGGCTATACATAAGGCTTCCTTTGCGCTGAATAATGGACCATCTGTGAGCCGTGCCAGTACTTCCAGTAGTTTTAAACGGTCCTCCCTGTGCAGTTTGGAACGGTCCTTCCCATGTATCCTTCGTGTTCAGGCCTTCTTTCACTTTCGCCGGGCGGCTTGAGACAGACAGACAAACAGACGAACGGACAAGCACACGGACGGACAGAGTGCAGACAAAGAGACAGATGGACAGATAGATGGGCGGACGGACGGACAGACGGACGGAGGGACAGACAGACAGACAGACAGACAGACAGACAGACAGACAGACGGATGGACGGACGGACGGATTGATGGACGGACCAAAGTTTTCGCTTTTAGGTAGCCCAGGAAAGCATTTACTTTGCAAAATCTCTTTCACAGCATGCGCGACGCACTTCGCAACTTTCTTCGAGCATATTGAGTATTGAGCCTCAACGAAAAAAAAAAAAAATATATATATATATATATATATATATATATATATATATATATATATATATAGAGAGAGAGAGAGAGAGAGAGAGAGAGAGAAAGAGAGAGAGAGAGAGAATACTGCACTGATAGAAAGAAAATTTTTCCGTCAACCACATGCGTTCGCTAAAGCGGTTCATCAGCAAAAAGTGCCACACCGCAGGTGTCAATTAAGGTGCAGGTGCGCAGGCAGAGGGCATGAATTAGGCCACAGAATGAACAGAGCAGTGTTTTCTTTGTTTTGTCCGCAGATTGACTCGAACGTTTGTTTTATTCTCCTCGGTTTGCTGCAAAGAGCATTTTTGTACTTCCGCGATATTTTTGCGAAGCAATGAGAATTCAGCTTGTTGTCAGTTGCGCTTGCATTTCTGCTATCTTGGAATGATTTCCTTTCTTTCTTTTTTATTTTTTCGTTCTTTCCTTCTTTCGTTCTTTCTTTCTCTCCTCCTTTTTTCTTCCTTTCTTTGTGTCTTTCTGTTTGTCTGTCTTTCTTTCTGTCTTTTTTTCTTTTGTTTTCCTGAAAAGTGGATAACGGGAACGAACAATCTTGACGGCGGTAGTCGGCGAAAAGAAGACCATAAAGGAAAAAAAAATGCTATTTTAGGTTTTCTAAGACATGATAAACTCGCTTTTCGAAAAAGCAGGAAACAAGCAAAGGCGAAATTAATGAAGGCTGTACAATTTTTTTCTGGCGCATATGAATCGCTTAAAACAGAGTTCGAAGCACTTTTCAGTTAGAATGCCGTTTAGCAATCTACGCCAGCTCACGCCGACGTTCGCAGCGTTAAGACGACTTCGTTGTTCATTGCTTCTATCTCGACAATGACCTCGTCGCTTCAGGACGGGCGTAAGTAAAAGCATAAATGACATCCCAATATCGATTTTGGCCCTCAATGCCGCCGGCAATTGAGCGGGTCAATAAAACTTGGCCGCATATCTGTTCCTTTCGTTGCGAATGTCGACGAAAGATGATAGTCGACTGGCGCCCCTGAAAAGTAAATGTCTCCCTTCTTTTTCCCGCTAAAGTCTCATGCTGTTCCTCTCCTGTATCGTTCCTCCCAAGATAACACGCTAGAGGTTTGCTCAAGTCAATTTAAATGCACAGCGTTCCACTGCTCCAGGCCGGCTTCCTCGATGCCAGCGCTGCCATACGGCGGAAACGCGCATGAATCGAGGCACCCTACTACAACATTTATAGAACCACGTTGCCCTACTCCACGAGCGTCCCAAGCAGAACGTGGAACATATTTACTGGAACCTTTCGTTACTGTTGCCGTTTGATTTCTTAAAATGCCGCTAGGAGTTATAGTAGCGCGGGCCACAGCAGGCGACGGAGTGATTTTTTTTCTGCAGTTGATGTATTTCATTTGCTATCGCAAAAACCAACCATCCAAGAATTTTGAATAAAGGAACACTCCAAATATCAATTATGTATTGATTTCCTGCCTTATATTTGCGTAAAGTCTTGTTCTTGTTCAACGATGTTGACAAGTATGAACATTGTCACCGGACTTAGGCGTTTACCTTTGGCTGTGGGTATATAAGACTAATGCGCAGCTTTTGTTTCACTCTGACCTGGTGGCTGAATCGAGTCATAGACCGACAGACAGACATAACAAAATTTCTGCGTTTATTTATTCCAAGAAAGACTTTTGTCTTTAAAACGGACCGAACCACGAAAGCGTCCCCCACCAAGCTACGACGCTTGCCGCACATGCACCGTCCCGTCCTCCGCAAAACGACACACATTTGGGGCTAGCGGCTGCTCCTCTTGCCGTGAAGCATAGCGAAAGACAAGGATCGATATCGCCTTATAACGGACTGCGCTCAACAGAAATAGACACATGCTCACGGACAAAGGACTCTTTCTCGGTCTGGTTTCATGCATCACACGTTTTCATCGTTCCAACTGTCATCTTCATCGGCGTTCATTCGTATCCATCTTTCCTATCGGCTTCGTCCACCCGAACGGTTGATCGCACCCGTCGCACGATCGAATAGCGGCACTGGAGCAAGGCGCTATTTCGGGTCATGGGACACTGCCGTTTTGTCTTCTCCGATGGCCCATGTGTGCATCGCTAGTGACTCTCGTTTCGCGTCCTTTGATAGAAAGCGAGATTGGGAGCGGTGCGTTCGCGGTGCGGTGATTGCCGCTTAGACTCGAGCGATATACTATGCGCGAGGGGCGTCGGGTGTCGTCGTCTTCTACGTAACGCAGTCACGCTTGCAGCACGGCTGAGTGACCGCCTGCCGTGCTTGCTGTGCGTTGATTATCGGGCTTCTTTGGTGACGTCGTCTTTTTCGTTCTAACATTCCTCGTAGCGCACCAAGACGTGACGGCTCCGTCATCGGCAGTGATGCTGCCGGTGTCGACTTTAAACGCCGCGCACGGTGCTCGTGAAGTGGGAAAGGCGCGGAAGGCACAGAATGGCCGTTTCTCACCTGTCGCCGCCTTTTCCTCTCTACGCATTGAGTAAATGAGGTATTTTACACTGCGGAGCACGAGGACATGGGTTCGATTCCCTGGCCGCGACGGCCGCTTTTCTGATGGAGGCGAAAAGCAAAAACGCCCGTGTGTACGAGATTTCGGCGCACGTTAAAGATCCCCAGGTGGTCAAAATAAATTCGGAGCCCTCCTCTACGGCACGCCTCATCACCTCCATTGCGTCGGCGCGTTAAATCAATCAATCAATCAATCAATCAATCAATCAATCAATCAATCAATCAATCAATCAATCAATCAATCAATCAATCAATCAATCAATTATTTTAACATCTTTCGACGTAGGGTGAGAGGGATCTGTTAGAATAAAGCTCGAGAGGCCGTATCTGCTAACGGCAGGGTGGGCTACCGATTGGGTGACTATCGTGGGACGAAAAATCAGATGAAATAATGAATGCGCCCAAGAGCGCTAGCGATACAAAGTAGTGGGACAGAAAGCTTGAAAGCATACATGAGAGGATTCTCGAAAAGCAAAAAGTGCAACAACAAGAAAGTCCCGCTTTAAGACAAAATTCTTTTGTCGTTTATAGTAACACTTCAAATTTGTTCAGCTGCAATACGTGTGGCACAAGGAACTCTGAAAGCGTTACGAAAAATTACTGGAGAATAATTTCTGATAGGCGCATGATGACTGCCTGTGCGGGCGAAACTGGCAGAGTTTTGTTTACGAACGTCGAGGAGCGCCTTGACTGCACCACTGATCTTATCCTTCGGTTGCACAGTTAAGTTCTTACTTAATTCGTAAAACACATCTGACTGGGATGCACCCGACGCTTTCCACCCGGCCTCCCGTGTCACAAAGCACCGTGAAAACTAAATATGTCTCATGCATAGAACATTACCGCACGATTGGTGTAGCGCAGCAGTCTTATTATTATTTTTTTGTTCCCTCGTTTTAACGGCGGATCTGTTTTAGCGCTGGACTTGACAGCCTCTGCTGGTGTCGTATCACGCTCTCTCTGGAACAGGTGGCTCCGCCGTGCAAAAACTGATTCACAATATAAAAAATATAAGAAATAAAAAAAAAGGTCCTAGAGCCTTCACATCTTCCCACAGGACGGCTAGATTTGCCCCTAAAAATGTTTTCTTAGCAGTGGATTTTTGTTCAGAGGAGAAGCCGACTTTTAAACAAATCTATGTAAGCTTTGTTTATGTGAGCTGGCTTTCTCACATCGCGTATCGCGCAGTGAAGCACAGCCATCTACAGAGGTAGTATGGTTACAGAAAACGGCTGTAACTGTTATTTACCGGAGCTTTTCGGAAACAAATTATATCAATATCAGCCGCTAAGAGAAGTTTAGTATTATCCACAACGAAGAAGCCGAAGCTTAACGGAATCTTAGTAAAGACAACCCATAGCTCCGCTGTTTCGGCAGATTTCACACTGGGTGGAACTGGGTTTACTTTTTTTTTTTGTTTTTGCTGCGCCTTTTTGTAAAGGGGTTGAGTTACCATGCGCGAGACTATTGAGCCCCTTCGTGTATGTCTGCACCCGCACCACAACTGAGCGGCGCACATACGTCCGCCGCTTTCTCGCGGACTGTTCGATCGTGTGCTTACTGAACAGCCCGTTCTAGTTTCACGGCTCCATCCGTAACCACCATGGAGCGCAATGAAAGAGCTTTCAATGCGTTCCAGAGCTTTCTTCTTCGCTTTCTTTGAAAGCGAAGAAGAAAGCTTTCTTTCTCGCTTTCTCAGCGCAACTGGCCTATGTTTACGGCTCTTAGAAACTTATTCGTGTGGACCGGTATGTGTTTGCTGCAGCAGCTTTTGTTTCAGTGCATTGATCCTTATTTTAGCAATCTTTGCTTTTGATCTTGTTTCTTTTCATTCGTCGCCTTTTTTCTTAATCCTTTCTCTGTCCGCATTTTCTTTCCACACCTGTCCCACGGGCAAAATAGGTGACCGCGTTACCCTGGTTAACGTCTTTTTCGTACTTTCTACCCTCTCTTCCTTTTCACAGCAAAGAAGTGCCGTCTGCGAGAAGTACCGATATTCTCTATGGCTATAGATTTGGTTACAAGAAAGGAAAACCCGTTCAAGAACACGGGGAAATAAAAGCCTTCGAGTAAATTGACATGTTTTTTACTGTGCGCAGGGCAGAATGTTTTGGCTGAGATACTTTCTGGTGACATCGTTCATCGGCTGAGACCATTTATTAACCATTTTCGCAAAGCGTTTTGATGTTTGAATAAGTGTTCCAGGACCCCTTTAGAACCGCTGATGTTAAACACGGCATGCGTGATGGGCAGTTATTCCGTTAAAAGAGGAACGAAGTGGTGGGAGCTAGAGTAACGAGTGTAAATGGGGTGCGCGTAATTTGTATTTACAGGTTAAAGAAGGCCTGAAAGATGGGTACACATTAAGCAAGCAATGAATGGGCAACTGTGTAATTCATAACGTAAATAATATTGTTTTTCTTTGTCGTGGAAGTTTAAAACCAGTAATGAGATCATATTCAATAAAAACCAATGCGAGCGCTGGGATGTTAATCACATTTTTTTTAAAAGCGCTCTGTTTCGCGAACTAAGTTGAACAATAAGGATGGAATAATTTTTTTTATGGCGAAGTTCGACATGGTGCGTGCTCACGTGCCACGTGCCTTCCACTCTAACAGAGCGCAACTTTCTGACGTCAGGTCGGTGGATGGCCGTCTGTGTACAGATTTAGCATGTAGGGCACCCGCCGCGGTGGCTCAGTGGCTAAGGCGTTGCGCTGCTGAGCACGAGGTCGCGGGTTTGATTCCCGGCCGCGGCGGCCGCTTTTCTGATGGAGGCGAAAAGCAAAAACGCCCGTGTGTACGAGATTTCGGCGCACGATAAAGATCCCCAGGTGGTCAAAATTAATCCGGAGCCCTCCACTACGGCGCGCCTCATCGCCTGCGTTGCGTCGGTGCGTTAAACCCCCACAATCAATCAATCAGCATGTAGGGCACGTGTTAATAGACCAGATTTGGAGATTTCTTCTAAATCTGGTGGATTAACTCCCGTCCCTAACTTCGAGTTGTTGATCAATTCACTCTCGCGCTACGAACGTAGAGCGACTGCCCTAGATAGTTTGTGGTTCCGGGGTCGAATCCTGGACCAGGACGAATTTTTGAACTGTGCACTTTTCGAGAAAGCTTTATAGATTTTCTTTTTAGCCATACGCCTACATTTTAGCTGCATGTTACATTTCCGTTCGCATAAACTTACCCCACCTCGGGGATTTCCCTTAATCTGGTCGATTAAAGCAGAAAGGCATGTCAAATGCGGAGTAATGTCGCTAAACAAAGTGATCGAATACAGGCGCTAGATAAACAAGACACGTCTTAAGCTTTGTAGTGGTAGAGATAATGCTGTCAAGGTGTTAGCACTGCGTTTGCCATGTGTAAGGGGAAGACTTTTGGTTGTTTAACTGCCTCATCGCTGCTTCGGATTATGCCGTACCAGTGCCAGCAGCGCCCTTGTGGTAGCACTTTCAAGAATTGGAAGATTTCCTAGCACTAATTTGTGTGCCAACGACAGAGTTGCCCCAACAGGTGCCAACCGGTGTAACACGAGCATTCCAGACACGCAGTCCGCACGACTGCAGGCGCAGCTGGCAATGATCCTCGAGATAAATCCTCCCCCAAGAAAAACTGCAGCGGTAATCAATGAGAGAATGGCGTAAAGACAGAAACTCATGTTATCTTTGTGCAGGTCGCTTTGATGCGGGGCGCATGGTTGAGGGCTGTTTTGGGTCCTTGGTCAGGTCTCAGTCAGACTGCACGTGCAACCAAAGCTCTCTGGGAGTTTCTTCGTAGCACAGAACTGGGCCGAGTTTTGTGAAAACCTTTTTAACAGCGAAGCTGTTTAGCAAATCGTAATTTTTCATGTCCGCAGTTAGAAATACCAAGAAATTGCCGAGCACGCACGTGAGCGCGCGCTCGTGAGCGTGGGCCTCGCGGCGGCCGCCGGACAGGTACCAAGACCAAGAAAATAATTAGCGCTCGTGTGTGCATGCCTCGCGACGACCTCCCAGCGTCCCCTGCGCTCATTTGTCAAGCCGAGCATACCCACTTAGGAAGATTGGCCAAGATTGGCCAAGATTGGCCAAGATTGGCAAAAAAAAAAAAGAAAACTTCAGCGTTCGTCGTAATCGTGGCAACACTGGCTCGGAACGAGAAAGACACGTCATAGCTTACACCCTTCCAAGGTTATTTCCAATGATTATCACGTCCAAAAAATGAAAGAAGCTCACACTTATAGCAACAATGATGGAGCGAAGGTCGTTGCGGCAGCGAAGAAGAAGCGAATCGGCTGCAATAGTGGACTTAAACCTTCATGGTCGTGGAGGTTGCGTACAGCCTCACCACCTTCAAGTTTTACGCGTTAGTGTGAGCTCCCTTCATTTTTTTACTTGAC
This sequence comes from Haemaphysalis longicornis, assembly GCF_048455015.1. Classification (NCBI taxonomy): domain Eukaryota; kingdom Metazoa; phylum Arthropoda; class Arachnida; order Ixodida; family Ixodidae; genus Haemaphysalis; species Haemaphysalis longicornis. The sequence continues at coordinate 26,655,542 of NW_027526361.1, forward strand.
TGAAATTTTTGGAAGCATCAAATGACATAATTTTTATTTCTATAAATATTTTTTGTTCTTTCTCCTGTCATCTGGGGTAGCAAGCCAGCACGACGGATCAGCTAACATCGCTTGTCTCCATTAAAGTTATCCTATCTCTGATTCCAGAGGTCTAGTGAAACTCACACCAATTAGGCTGAGTATTCTGAAATAGGTCGTGCCAAGTATATACTCCACCGTTTGATAACACGAGGAGCCCATAGTAAGTGGCGCGTGCTAAGGACCATTCAAGTAATACCTACCATGCAGGTAAACAGAGCTTTGTGGGATGCTTCGCATTGATGCGGGTCGGCTCTCGAGAACGTAGCGAAATCGGCCGCCTCTACGGCTCTCCTTCGTTCCCTAGGTTATGATACAGATAATTGCCTGTTCCTGCGCAGATTGCGGAAGCGAGCCCTCATTGTCAATGATGCGCTTACAAGATCAGCGCGGATAATGCGTCACAAAGGTCATCTTGATAAAGCCCACCCCGTTGGACCAGCTCCCGCTGTTTATTTTGCTTTGTTTTCTTCCCGCCACATGCATGACATTTCCTGGAGCGGGCGCATTCACTGATCTTGTTAGGGCCCACCGTCCGCCCAAGATTGTATCGTGGGTGTTGCAGTGTGTCGGAACAAAGCCGAAGGAAGACGCTAACGAATACGAGAAGTGTAGAGGTAGCGTTATAAAAGGCATTGTCTTAGTACGTCTTTGTTTCCCACAGTCAGCTGCTACCGTGATAATGTGAAGACGCAAAAAAAAAAAAAAAAAAGCTCGGAAAAACACTGGTCGGCCCCAGGATAAGGCCCAGCTATTCGATAGAGAATGTTATTGATTTCAACTGCTTTTTCTGCTGAAAATGCATTGATCGTGTTATTCAACCAAGCTCGTTTGAAAAAGTCTGGAAAGCTGTCTCACCTGTGCTCCTTACGAGCGCCTCCCGGGGACACGAAAAAACCGGGCCATCTCCACTAACGCAAAACCTGGGGTGGGGCGAAGCGTGCAGTGTATAAGTGTATTCAAAAATTGGAAGTCTCTCTCTTGAAACACCGTTTGCACTGATATACGCGACATCCCAATTACGAAGACGAAGGAGAAGGGAAACTCGAAACGAAGAACAACAAATTTTAAAGTGAAAGGGAGTACGGAGCGAAATAGAAGCAAAAAAGCAAGCAAGAGCGAACGAAAAACTAGTGTCCTGGTGCGTTCTTTTAGTACGCGTTTTTGCCCACGTAGATGAAACATCCTATCGCGAGGCGTTGGAAAACGAGTGTCCCGGTGTGTTATTTTAGTACGCGTTGCGTTCTACTGCGAGGCATTGCAAAATGAGTGTACCGGTGTTTTAGTACTGTGACCCCATGAGAATGCGACTACGAACGACAACGACGACATGAGACGCCGACAGCCCGACACCCTAAGGTGCTTTGCCCCTAAAAGATACAAACTCAATGCACCGTGTTTTCGCGCAAATGAAACAGTTGGCTGCTCGCCCGATCGGATGTGAGGGCAGCCACTTTTGTTCACCAATTCGGGGAGGAAGGTCGACCCAGGGCGAGGTGCTTGAGATGGCCCAACCAAATAAGTCCCATCTGGGCAATTAAAGTTCTCGATTTCATCCAAGAAGCAATATTCGTATCAGCCTGTTTCTCTGTTGCGTTCATCCTTCGTGGTGGATAATCATTCCGCGCTCACATTCCGCAAATTCTGGGCAAATAATTAGGAAACATTGCAAAAACCGCCCCATAATTCATAGCCCCGTTGTTGGATACACGACCCACGACGCGCACTCACCGTTGCTCTCTCGAGTGAAGCAAGAAAATCGCCTGAGAAAATTTAGTTGGGGCTTTATGATTGCCAGCGACGATTCGTAACATTTAAGGACCACAGGAGTTCAGTGCGCCTGGCAAAAATCTGCTATATTTTTTTTTCATTCGTTGCCTGCGTTCGTGCCGTACTTGATCTATCGTAAAGACAATTTCAACCACGTATATCTGCCCATACCCGTGTTCCTTATTCACGAAATGCAGTTCCAGGAATCACAATATCCCAGATGAGCGCTCAGTAACATGCCGTTTTAGCATACTGCTTCCAGCCCGAAAGAAACGGCGTGGCATGAAGGTTCTAAGATGCAAACGTGTTTCAACGCTTCTCCTGAGCCACGAAAATGAATCATTCAATAACGCGCACACACACTGGGCAAAGCAGAGAAACACGCTGCTCGACTCTACCCCTGACCGAGGAAGAAGGGCCTGCATTAAAAATGTATGAGGCCAAGGGGGTCGTCGTCACGCCAGGGTAACACCACTAGCGGCAAGCGGCAATGGCCTCGAAGCGTACGACAGCTCAAGCGAACGTAAACGTTTCTGACCGTGGACAAATGCGCCGTGCGGTAATTTAATTGCGTAAACCCTTGCAGCAGGCTCGCCCTTTTTCGTGATTTCAGGAGCGCTCTGTTCCGTCAGTTCAAAATTTGAAGGCAATAATTTTGCTCTGTCGGCTTGAAACTTTAGCTCCCTCACGAGAATGTGCGCAGCATGAAGGTTGCTACGCGCAGACATTGTTTTCATATTTTCCGTTGAGAATATGTAGCTGATAACTTCAGCCGGCACTTCAGCGGGGCAGAAATCTTTTTGCGTGGCTGCCTTTTACATCGGCTAAGGAAGATTAAGGCCTGCTGATACGCGCTACATGAGGTGATTGACTTCCCTTGCTTATATTTTTTACGGTTTATTCCAAGCACAAATCAGTCATGGCTTCTTTAAGCAGCTAGCTAGCTGCGGTTATTTTACATTAAGTGAGCATGGCTCTAAGTGTTTTTGGAAAGGCATATGCGTTACGAAGGTAGCTTTTTCAAATCACTACTTGCAAACAGATGCACGTTCTATAAAAACACCGATGAAGACGACGGTAATCGAGAAAAGAAGAAAGTTCTTTATTTGAGCTATTATTGCAATAAAAAAAAACATCGACCACCTTGGCTCCTAGCCACCTGTCCAGAAGTTGGCCCATGCATAAAGATTTCAGATACACTTTGTGGGCGAAACATGAAATGACAAATAATAGCACGTATGCAAAAAAGGTGAAATTGGCTAATCCCTCCAAATTACTGGAGTATACACGAAAAACGTGACTAATCCTTAAGTGGTCATCGCAGCACTTTACTTTCAGTAAAACTAGACCATGTAAAAATTATAAAACCACAGCTTCGACAACCCTCTCGACTGTCAAAAGAAGACCAGAATTGCCGACGTACTAAGCTTCCTTTGTTCAGATTACCTCGGCAATCTGAAGGGTCTCAGTAAAAGTTGAAGTAGTTTGAAAGTAAACCTTATACTGCAGATCTAAGAAGCATGTGGCGATGAAATCAATCCTCCTCAAATGACACAAACGCGATCGCCGAGACTTACCAAATGAAAAGCGCCAATATTTGCTAAAGCGAAGACGGCTGACGATTGTGGAAACCTGCCTCTACCAGTCCAAACAACGACATTAAGTTCAAGTTTCGGTATTTGTTGACAACGACCGCGGAATGAAGTGTGCTCGAGATAAAACTTTCGGCTTTTCAAATATTATTACCAGTAAAAAGAAGACCCCGGTGGCTGAGACCTTTTCTTACCTCTAAACGCGTTACGGCCAAGTTCTCGTCAGCTTCCTCGTCGGTTTCAATTGAGTTAAGCAGCGCAAATAGGCTTCCGGCAGCTGCAGTTCCAAGATTCACGTGTCGAGTGTTGGCTGAGCCGTGGTAGCTGCTCGCCCTCAGATTGCGCTGCCCTTGGTGCGGCTTTCTAAAGCGGCTGCTCCGGCCTACTCGTAACGCATACTGAGTGTCCTGCAGAGCTTTTGATTGTCTAGCCAATGCCGGCACGTCAACTTTCCCTGAAAGTTTCGACCGTGCGCCCACTCACGAGATAAACGAATTAAAGCGTGGAGGGCTGGTTGCCTTGGATTTTGGGTTACGACAGTGACATTTTTTTTCTATGCGGAACATTGATTAACTCAGGGAAAATGTGTCATCGAGAGCTCACCGAAGACAACTTATTCCACCCCAATGCTCAATCATTGGTTCCTCGAAAACTGGGTGTTCTCTCGGGGTACGTATGCGCAAATGTGCAGCGTTATTTGTGGTCTGTGCTTTTTTAGGCCGGTGATAACGAAGAAAGCGAAGGCCTGCGATTCCTTTGCTGTATCTGTTTATCGTTAGATCTTACCGGCCGTGTTCGTTTGACTAAAGCGTTGTGCTGGAGAGCCCGAGGACACCGTCCGATCTCTGCTCGCCATGGTGGTGTTTGTGATGGAGGCGATGAACAAAATAAAATTACTCCCACCTCCCCTCGCGCGAACCCCTGTGTAGATGCGACGCATAGGGGGTTCCGTTGTTGTTTCCGTTAGGTTGATTCTCCCATCGCGTGAAACGTGCCGTGAACCCCCTGCCGCTGCTATGACGCAACGTGGCGCGGCTATGACGCAACACAATCCAACACAATCCACTTTAATCCAATCCAATCCAAATCCAATCCAAGCCAAGCCAAGCCAAGCCAAGCCAAGCCAAGCCAAGCCAAGCCAAGCCAGGCCAAGCCAATCCAATCGAATCCAATCCAATGCCCCTCGCGAGAGAGTGTTCGCTATCGGAGAGGAGAGGGGGTGAGTGGCGGAGAGCGAAGCTCGCGCGGCGAGGAGAATGAGGGAGGGGTGTGGACGGACAACGACAACGCCGTATGGAGGGACAAGGCGAGTGAATGAGATGCCGCCGCATCTAAAATGAAATGGCAGACGCTTTGGCTACGCCAGCCCCTCAGCATCGTGTAAAAGCAGCGTACAATCAGGCTTAGTAAAGCATCGTTCACTGCGGGTATATGTACTCTAGTGTTGGTGTGTATTTCTTTGCTTGGCTTCAGAGGACACAGGACGCAGAGTACGGGCAGATTTCTCGTGCTTGCGCTATAGATGATGGGTTAAATAATTGATTGATTTATGCATCACTCTGGTGCCGCCGCAGCATGCACCGCGGTGGTAGCGTCAGTAGCAATGCCCACTGCTGCAGCGCCCGCTGCTGCAGCACCACCGCGGGTACGTGCAGCTTTGTGGGCACGCATCTCGGTGCTCGAAGAAGAGCAGCAGTTGTAGGTGCATTTGTAGCAGTTGTAGCAGTTGCATCGGAAGGAGTCTCAGTGAAATCCGTTTATGTTAATTGTCGCCCAAGTTTCGGTATGGGCCAATGCGTTGCGTTGAGTAGCGGAAGTCCCGAGCCATGTGCAATGTCCGCAGCTAGAACGACACCTGCTGCACTTCTGATCCAATTACACGCGAACGATTCGCGCTCTCTAAAACGGATAGCGGGATAGTTCTCCGTTTGTCACCGCTGTCCCGAATGTGACCGAATGAGAGAGAGAGAGAGAGAGAGAGAGAGTGTGTGTGTGAGGGAAGGATAGGGATATATATATGTGTATAGTCTGGAAACATACAAACTCACACATAGCGCGAAAAAATAACGTAAGTAGAGACAGAGACAAACGAGAACGAAATTAAAAATAAAAATAAAAGTTTACTGATGTTTCAGGAAGAGGACTTCCTTTCTTCAGAGTACAGAATAAGTGGAATACAGAATACAGAACAGAATACAGAACAATTCTGTACTCTGAAGAAAGGAAGTCCTCTTCCTGAAACTTCAGTAAACCTTTATTTTTATTTTTAATGTCTTTCTCGTTTGTCTGTGTCGCTACTTATATATATATATATATATATTATATATATATATATATATATATATATATATATATATATATATATATATATATATATATATATATATATATATATATATATATATATATATATATATATAATAATAAGGTTAGTAGAGACAGAGACAAACGAGAAAGACGTCGAAAATAGAAATAAGTTTACTGACGTTTCAGGGAGAGGACTCCCTTTCTAGGACTCCCTTTCTTCAGAGTGAAGAACTCTGAAGAAAGAGAGTCCTCTCCCTGAAACGTCAGTAAACTTATTTCTATTTTCTACGTCTTTCTCGTTTGTCTCTGTCTCTACTAACCTTATTTTTTTTTGCGCTCTGGCTGAGTTTTTATCTTTTCAGGCTATATATATATATATATATATATATATATATATATATATATATATATATATATATATATATATATTGAGAGAGGGAGAAATAAAAAACTTCAATGAAATTGAGGAAAGACTTCAAAGAGGCGTCCCCATTCCAGGATGCCTTGAGCTCGGGCCGCCTCGACAGCCCTTCCGATCAAGCACAGCTGATCTTGGAGGCCGGAGATGGTCAAGGCTGTCTCTGAAAGCTTTATGGAACGGTGGAGGTCACTCAATTCTTCAATGTCTGGTCCTCTGGTCGTACTCACCAGCGCGAATACTTTTAGCGCGAAAGCTTATAAATAGTTCTCCTGCGATAACGTGCTCGCGCTTTACAATGATATGGCGCCAAAAACCGATGGCAACAAAGCCCATTGACTACGAATGCAGGTAATCGCCCCTTTGACGTCCCCATTCTGTACTCGACAGCCCGAGAATAGGCCTAATGCTATGTTTTGGAGTCTTACCTCGTAACACCGGTACCGCAGCTTGACGTCACGTTGCTTAGCACGGCGTTAGGCTCAACGTCAAGGTTACCGAAGCTGGAGGCTGAATGTGCGCCTAAGAAGAACCCCGCACATATGGCAACTGCCGTACGACGTTCACGGCCGATTCCCCGATTCCCGTTTGGCTGCAAATTAAGCTCATCCAAACTGGAATCTCATGTCACATTTCCCCACCCAGGGCGATCGGCCAGTGATGGTGGCAGCTTCCGTCAGAGACTCATGGCTGATTCACCGATTCTCATTGACTACGACGTCTGCACACCCACCCACACACATGCTTTCACACGTAACACAATCATGGAGCCGTTAGTGCCGTTCAGAATTCTGTAATTCTGTAGCAACACTTAGAGGAACGTTCCAACTGACACGGTGGCACATACACGGCGCGAAAGTAGGCTTTCCCCAGTGCAAAAAGAAGTAAAAACAAAAGTTTAAGTCTATTCTCCAAAACCCTCGGTGAATAGAGAATTAACTGCGACGCCTTAAGCGACGTGAGCTTTGCTCCATTTCCCTCGGCCTATTTTTCTTGGTCAATTAGAGCGCATTGTCCGTTGTCGCATTGTGAGTGCGAGACTTCGGCGCATGCCAACGATTTCAGTCGGCTTAAATTCATATTCCTCACGCTGGAAAAAGAGATCTGGGGCCGCTGTCAGGCAGGCGGGATACTCTGCACCTGTACTTGCTACGAAGAACATGTTATGATAAATTCATATTGGTCGGAATTAATCGTAACCACGGGAAAGAAATCCGGGACAGAACAGGTATGGGCTCGGAAGTGCTTAGCAAGCACTCCCAGATAATGAAAAGTAAGCTACCTCATCACTCAAAAGAAGAATATACCACCAATGCGTCCTGCCGGTGATGACATGCGGAACGGAAACTTGGCGCCTTACTAAAAAATTTGAAAGCAAACTTAAGTCGGCTTTACAGGCTAGGAGTGAATAATGATAGGAGTAACACTTAGAGACAGGAAACAAGCTTCCTGGATCAGGGAACAAAATCGAGTAGATGATATTATGGTTCAAATAAAGAAAAAATTAAGCCTGCTCCATTCAATGTGAAAGCTGTCGGAAGTTCAGAACAGTGATTCGCCATAATGGGCTGTACCGCCGTTATCCGGTCACTGCTACCATCCCATGCAATTCAAATGTCCCGCCTTCGCAGTGCTCGCGCGCCCCCTTCCCGAAACTGCGCCAGCGGGAGTTCTGTTCTTTTTGTGCTTGCTTTAATTTTGTATGCTGGAGCTGTTTCGCATCATTTTGAACGCGTAATTTTTTTCTTGCGCGGCTGGAGCCTTTCTGCATCATTTCGAACGCGCCATTTTTTGCTTGCACGGCTGAAGCCTTTCTGCGGCATTTCGAACGAGCAATTTTCTTCTTGCGCGTGGAGCCTTTCTGCGACATTTCGAACGCGCCATTTTTTTTTTTTTTTTTTGCGCGGCCTTTTTTTTTCGCTTGCTGTCGTAAAAACGAACACAACCAGCGTTCTTAACTAAATAAACGCGGGCGCTGCCGGTTAATTATGTATATTTTGCCTTAAATGTGCCCGTAGTTTTCTTTGCGCGAAACAGCGGGGAGATGTAGGACAAGCGCCAGTAGTTCCCGAGTTTCGAACGCTTATGTCTATATAAACCGCTTCGATTTCAAAGCCTCTGTGGTACGCCGCGACGACAGCGCTACAACGGAACGCCCTGTGGCTGTACTTGGGTCCATTGAGCGAGCTACGACGACAAGGCCAGCGCCTAAAGTGCTCTGCACTTCAAAGAAATGGACTTGGGCTGGCCACGCCTTCAGGCGAAATGACAACAGGTGGAGCACCGGGGTAACAGATTGGATACCTAGAGGTGGGACTAGAATTCTAAGGGAAGGCCAATAACCCCAAGACGAGAGGAAATTCGGGACCGAAGAATGAACTCGATCAGCGCAGGACAGGAGCGATTGGAAGTTAATGGGAGAGGCCTCCGTCCTGCCGTGGACTTAAGTAGGCTGTTGATGAGGAATATGACGGCAAATAAAAGTTTGAGCTACTAAAGCGACCAACAAACAACCTCGTTTCGGAAAGCATTAGTTGAGCAAAGCAAGACTAGGTTGGAAATAGAAAATAGTATTAGCAAAGCTCGATACACTATTGCGCTTTGCACAAGGACGAACACGCATGGCGCACGGATAAGCTCCCTAATGCCTTTTGGTTGTGATATAGCTTCCAAATGCAAGCCCTCTACGCACACTACTGGTTTATTCCAAAGTAAGCCCTCTGATGTCAGTACTGACTGCATTTCGCATTCCTTCTTTCTTCTCTTTATTCAGTCATCATTGCCCGAGGTGTTCATAAGACCGACGGTTGATTTAGTCGCCAAGCAATAATGCATAAATTTTAAAACGCGGCCCAGCGTCAATTGCCCCTCTCTGTCAAACCTCATTCACATAGACTGAAGCAAGCGTCTTGTGTTTAGCTTTGGCAATAATGCGGACGCCGTGCCGAAATGACTCAATTTCCATAGATGAGTAATCGGACCAGGGCTTTTTTAAAGCGCACGAACACTTATGTGATGTATACGCCTAGGATATATAATGGCTCTAAAGGCAAATAAAACGCGTATAAGGTATTTTAAATGTAACGTCAAGGTGCTGTTCGGATTGCCTTGCCACATTGCCACAAGCTGTTAGAAAAAAAAAGAACGTTTCTTGGGACACGACAACAACCTTTATAACGTGAGGTGATGTCGCCCACAATAGCTTCTACAGTTTCTGCCACGCATTTTTCCGCCGCAAGCAGTTACTCAAAAGAACGACATAAAAAAAAGGTTTAAAGCGGGACAAACATGCGACACTGACAATGTCATCAGCGTCTGACGCGCGAAGCGTCTTGAACCCATCGCATTGCATATATCCTACTGTTTTCTCTTTTTTTCCCCTGAACAGTGAAAAGAAAACATATTCACTCATGGTTGAGCCTGACGAGTGATGGGTTGCCTTAGCAGATGGGAAATCTATATTGAGATCCGCGACGCTAGTGAAAAATTCAACTGCATTTCGCGCAACATTGCTGCTTTCCGCGTCAGGGCCACGCGTCTACGTTCGTGAGCCTCCTGTCATAACAACGAGTGCATACGCCAAAGTGCTTCTTGCGCAACTTTCACGCAGTTTTTTATTTCTTTTGCAAAAAAAGAGAAAAGAAAACATGCTGAAACCCTTCTTTCAGGTTAGTAGTAAAGCAGTGTGAAAACCTCTTCAAACAGGATGCCAAAGCGAGTTTCTCCCGCACGTTTGTTCTTGTCGAATTTTGTTGACTCTATTGTTTCCAATGTTCGCGTGGTTGAAAAGAAGAGACAGCAACGCTTTCGCACTTTGCATATATTATATCTGCTAGAACACGTTGTTTAGGCGGGAGACGAGTGGAGTTAGGTCTTTTGTTGCCGTTACGGTCTTTGCTACTTCCCCGCGTTTCCTCCCGATGTCGTCGCGTACGGGTACAGCTCCCGGGAAGCAATGAGGCCCCCAAAATGGCGCTGCCGAAAAAGATGCTCTTCAACCAGCTTCCTCCACCCCCGCCTCTTCGTTTTTTTTTAACTCTCGCATGCATGAACAGACGTTCACACCATTCACAAGTACCACGCTCTGATTGCCGAAGGTTGTTTAGAGTAGGCAGCCAGTATGTCAAATCATTCGCTTGAGTTTGCTTCAAAGGAAATGCCTAGCACAAATATGTAAAAATTAGTTTACGTTGCCTGGTAAGTTGAGTGACGAACATTACAGGGCCTCAGAAACAAGGGTACTTCGAAGAAATAATTATAGACCTGTCCAAGTTCGAAAGAGCTTTAACAGCTAGCTGATGCTTTGTCTTCACCTCAACGCATAGACGACGATGCCAATGAATGTCTAGATTTCATTAAATTAAATTTATTTGTTTGCATCGCCATAGCGAATCTGTCAGGCTTGGCACAGGTTGCTAAACACATTTGCGAAAAGCAACTGTCTTGTTTCACTTGTGCGTTTAACAAGGAGAATCGCTCTTCGATTTTTTGGAGTGCCCCTTCCTAAATTGAATAACGCCCTAATTGGGAACGATGGTATGGAAGAAAGTCGACGATATTTCCTTTCAACAGCAAAGATGAAAGCCTCCATTTTTCATTTGCCAAGACTCGTGCAGTTTGGAAAAGTGGGTTTAGCACGATGTGATTGGATTTCGAGTCGGATGCCCGTTGTATTTCACTTATCCGCTGTCATTTTCCATCGTTATCTTCTGTGTTCTTCTCTTCCTCGTCCTCTTTATAAGTTTGCATAGTTCTTCTTTCTCTTCATTTTTCTAATATTGAGAGGTTCATCTGACTGGATAAATTAAAAAAAATGCGAATTAAAGCAATTAGAAACACCAGAAACTTTGTGCAAGCTAAGTTGTTTTCCTCGTAGCCTGTGAAAGCGGTCGCAGATTGTAACCTGACAAACCCACTGTGTTCCTAAAAGACGTGGTGTATTCCCGAAAAGGGTCATGTTAATTTTATGATTGGGCGGCATTTTTATTAAAACTACATTGCGGGTCAATTTTCTCTGTTTTGCGTATTTCATATAGCGAGAGCACACCACACTAGGGTGCAACCTAAGACCGACACAGCCGGTTTCCTCTGCGCCTCATCACCGCATCAGGCTGCTTCTCCGCGCGGAAGGACAAAATAAAAGCACCCGCAAAAATAGAACAAACTGACTTGCGCTGATGTCATGATGATGTTTTCCACGTGTTTCCAAGTCATTTCAAAAGGCGCGCGTGCTGAGGTCTCTGTTCCGGAGTTTCAATGACGGGATACACTGGGGCTCTTCGATTTACAGTCTCGGACTCACCGCAGGCTGCCCGTGAAGCAGTCGGGCATTTCACTTTCCCATGTATCCCTATGGCTTCGGGGAACCCTCGGACTACCCGCGGACTACCCGCGGTGAGCCGAGACTGTAAATCGAAGAGCCCCACTGTGTGCTATTGCCGTTGTTAACCGGAATCCGAGTACAGTCGATAAATATTGAAAATAGCTTATTCGCCGATGTTTTCGCTCTGCCAGAAACTTGGCGTAAACACTGAATTCAAGTGTTTCAACTGAAAAATGTAAAATGCTTTGTAAATTCGTTTGCAGCTGCCAAAATGGTTCTAATGGTAGGATGGAATTACTAAGGCTCTGTAACCTACACTTTAAAAACGTTTGGAGGCCCTTGCTGTCGAAAGGAATTGGCTGCAACGCAATATAAAATATGCCCCTTATAAAGAACTGATTGGCTAAATTATTTGTGCTTATACAAAATGTAGGAGGTGTGCACAGATAATATGTCATGTGTGCTGTTTAGGCTCGGCGTCCACCAAGAACAGATTAATCCCGACAGGAAGTTTTTTAATTGCCTAACATTTAGAATGTGTATAGGTTCACTAGTTCGGAATTACCGGCCAATGGTTGTGGTAGATACAATGAAGACGTACTAAATCGCGGACGAGTCTTGTTGGTTTCCACGAAAAACAACTCTACTTCGATCAAGATTTCAGGAAACATTCAGCCTCGCCAGAGCGCCAGAACAATATTGAAACTTTCGGCGCGAGCGAACGTCGCCATTATTAGATTATTAACGCTGATAGGGAGTGATGATGAAGCGCCAATGTTACAAACTATTCGAGTAAAACACGAGCGCTGACAGGATAATCAACACCCGTCAAATTCGCGTACGTCCGCGTTGTCCTTGTCATGTGGTGGATCGCTGTGTGCTAAGACGCAAGAATTTCGGTTCTCATTACTCGAAGTGACATTATCTTGCTCGGGACGAACGAAACAGAAAGCTAGGCTTTTTAAAGAGAAGCTTTCTCGGCCTCACTGATGGCGTTCGATGTCGATACATAAAGGAACGCAGCAAAGCCAGCTTTACAGAATGGTTTTCACAAACGATGATGCTGATGAGCGAAGGCACATCAAGCAAGTCAAGATAAAAACGCTTCGAGTGGTCGAAGTCTAACTTTGGTCCCTCGCGCTATGAATTCGATGTCTATTTGATGGCGCCATTCCGACACGATCGAAGCAGTTCAGATTTTGGACTTTGACTTTGACTCAGGTTGCATGGGAGAAAGATTCGCGTTTCAATCATTTTTCTCTTAAGAAAGAAATTTTGATTTATTTAAGGCGATAGTCTTTCTGGGGCTACTTAAACTCAAAAACTTTGGTCTGTCTGTCTGTCTGTCTGTCTGTCTGTCTGTCTGTCTGTCTGTCTGTCTGTCTGTCTGTCTGTCTGTCTGTCTGTCTGTCTGTCTGTCTGTCTGTCTGTCTGTCTGTCTGTCCTTTGGTTCAGCCATCAGGCCAAAAGTTGAAAGAATTCCTGAACGGGAAGTTCATAAACTAAAAAACTTTTCTAACCACTTAATCTGAAAACATTGTTGAGCAAAACGAAAACATCAGACATATTTGAAGGAAAAAAATCAATGCGCAACTTGTATTCGCAGGGTATTTTAAATGAAAATAAATGGGTGTTTGATATCTGCGATAGCAAAAAAAAAAAGAGCCTGGACGTCATGGCGGTGTTCTAAGTGCAACAGTAAAAACAACAGACAAAGTGCATTCCGCTGTTCCAAGTGCAGCAGTAATTGCAACAGACTTGCATTCAGACCGACAGCGCTCGTCCCGTCGTCTTG